>NW_015650690.1:733630-750362 GCF_001515625.1 Sinocyclocheilus rhinocerous | reverse complement strand
AAAACACAAACAAATCAGCCCTTTCAGTCCCCTGGTTCATAAATCACACAAAGCACTGGAGAAACAGTGAGTGACACTGAGCGCATGCTTATGGCTCCCAAAGCAGCCAGTTCAAAAGGAGAACGAATGACATCGCCTGGGACACAAAGGCAGCCGTATGTCTTGATGAAGGTTTAACCAAACAGAGATTGAGTGGAGGGATTTTTGTATTTCATAAACAATGAGGAGGGCGCTAAAAGGCTGATCTATTCTGGAAATGCATAACATTTTTGAACATTCCTGTGTTTGGGAACAGGCTGTAAGAAACAGCTATGAGATAACATTTCACTTCTGAGAGAAAATTTAAACAGCTGAGACCTTGATGCGCAAGTCTTTCATACTAGTTTCAAAGTTTAAAGGGGTCATATGATGCGATTTAAATTTTTTCACAGAACTAATCGTTGCCTGGGTTGCGTACGTATGTGTTGGGCGGAGCTATCAAAATAGGGGCGAGTCCCTTTTGGGGTTGGGGGTCGAGTTTGTTTCTGTGATTTGAAATATCAACATTGGCTACCAGAAATCACTTACACACCTTTAATGCATCCTTGTAGAATAAAACTATAAAAACTTGAATCAAGGTTATGGAAGCCTGTTTCCACCACTGAATTAAAAATAAAAAAATATAGGTCAACTGTTTATTCGGTCCAAATCTGAAAACCGTATGTCAAAGGTGCCCAAATCACATTATTTACAGAAGATTTTCTAAGCATGCATTTTGGGATAATATTGGCCTAAATCCCTCAATTAAATCTAATACGACTGGTTTGAACGGTTCTCAGATGCCATTTTATGAAGTATTTTATTATCACCAATGCAATACATATTTTCGGTACTTAGTAGAAGTATGTGAAATGGGATTCAGCCCTGGTCTACTTCAGTGAGATGACAGAGTGGTGAGAATTCACTTCACCAGTAAGATGACAGTTCTGTTCTGGCTAAGACAGGAAAGTTTCTCAAAGAAACTCCGGGACATTAATCAAGCACCACTTCTGCTATTGCTTATGTCAGGCACTGATCAGATAGATATCAGTTCAAAAGTCTGTGATATGCATGTTTGAAATGTGAGTGCTTTTTTAATGTTACTGGAACAGCTATACAGTATTTGTCCACACTCAGTACAAAGACAAGCCAAAGTGTTAATGTGTTCATTTAACTATGACTAGATACGTAAAATGGACCTACTGCATGCAATTAACTTTTCTAAAGTACCTCATCTCAACCAAAATAGGGCAAATCTCATGATTATGAATGAGGACATCAGATAAAAGCCTTTCAAATGTTCTTGTTCCCTGTAAGCAAGCTTTTTCTGACATGCATGTTGATAAGCTTCACAACCAGTATGATCTCCAGTACAAATTTAATATTTATCAAACTTAACTATTATGTATAACTGGATTTTAAATAGAAAGGTTGCTTGTTAAATTTCCTCCGTTTTATTCATTAAATAAATAAATAAAAATCAAAACCTGACTATTACAGTACAAAGTTCTGACAGCATCTCTCACCATAACCAAAAGTCTGCTAAGCCTTTGTAAATGATAGTCATAAGAAAACTGGATTTAAAGACAAACAACGATTTACTGACATTCCATTAGGTGACGTCTATATGGATTAATGCTAATAGAGATTCTTTAAATCCAAGAGCACTGGTTTCAATAATTAGGCTGAAAAATTTCTTTCAACAGTGAACAGTTCCTTTTAACAGATTGTTAATCTCATCATGACAACAGAGTCTTAAAATCACGTCTGAAATAATACTATCCCACAAGTACAATTTTCCATACCACATTTATAAAGCTTGAGGTGGATCCTCAAGGCAGGCTATAGGGTAACGGGTGGGAATATACAAAAACTGAACTGGAAAGAGAGCAGCTACTGCCTGAGAGTCTTATCCCCCTGTGAGTGGCTCATAGTGGGGGGCACTACTCTATCAAAGAAGAGCAATCCCTCGCTGAAAGAAGGCCTTACGCACTCCAGATGTGCTGGAACTACAGGGATACAACCCATGCCAACAACAACTCGCTAGACTCTAAGCCTTCATTAGATGACTGTGTACAAATTTAATATTTATCAAACTTAACTATTATGTATAACTGGATTTTAAATAGAAAGGTTGCTTGTTAAATTTCCTCCATTTTATTCATTAAATAAATAAATCAAAATCAAAATCTGACTATTACAGTACAAAGTTCTGACAGCATCTCTCACCATAACCAAAAGTCTGCTAAGCCTTTGTAAATGATAGTCATAAGAAAACTGGATTTAAAGACAAACAACGATTTACTGACATTCCATTAGGTGACGTCTATATGGATTAATGCTAATAGAGATTCTTTAAATCCAAGAGCACTGGTTTCAATAATTAGGCTGAAAAATTTCTTTCAACAGTGAACAGTTCCTTTTAACAGATTGTTAATCTCATCATGACAACAGAGTCTTAAAATCACGTCTGAAATAATACTATCCCACAAGTACAATTTTCCATACCACATTTATAAAGCTTGAGGTGGATCCTCAAGGCAGGCTATAGGGTAACGGGTGGGAATATACAAAAACTGAACTGGAAAGAGAGCAGCTACTGCCTGAGAGTCTTATCCCCCTGTGAGTGGCTCATAGTGGGGGGCACTACTCTATCAAAGAAGAGCAATCCCTCGCTGAAAGAAGGCCTTACGCACTCCAGATGTGCTGGAACTATAGGGATACAACTCAAGACAACAACAACTAGCCAGACTCTAAGCCTTCATTAGATGACTGTGGATGTGGGGATTTTTGTGGGACAACATCCTGTCAAAGAATAGACCGCATGTTTATTGCTGAAAGTAGCAAAAAATTAACATGGGAAAATCAGTACTGGATAACAGAAATGCCTGCAACTGCAGAATATTCATCAAGAACATGAGACATGATATTGTCTATTGTTAACATTAACCAACAGACCAACTTGCATTACAGCTATACTGTAAATACTATGAATGATTACATTTAAAATAACTTTCCTTTTTCAATATATTTTATTAATTCCTGTGATGACAAACTGAATTCACAGCAGCCATTACTTCAGTCTTCAATTTCATATAATCCATCAGAATTCACTATAATATGCTGATTTGGTGCTCAAGAAACATTTCTTGGAATGAACCTAAAATGAACAGCATTTAAACTAATCTTTTGTAACATCATAAATGTCTTAACCGTCACTTTTGAACAATGTAATTCATCTTTGCTGAATAAAAGTATTAATAAAATATGCCACACTATCCAAAAAGAAAAATGAATAAGAAAAAAAAAGATATATTTGAAGAGAAATGAATGGAAATGACATGCAAAGATGAATTGTGAATTAAATTAAGTCATGAATCATTCAAACAAAATTAATCAAAGGAAATACAAAATTAAATAAAAGCAGCATTACAAATATGACTATAACTGTTAATGATGAGTGTCAGATATTATGATTTTAGATTTAACATACAATTACAACATTTGTAATTGTGTATGTGATGTGTGAAATGTGTATGTCATTTGGTTACATGCAAAGAGCTACTTACTTGAGTAGCTGCTGCCATGTCTTCAACAGAAAATATCTGAGATGGAGCTGAAGAAAACACACAAAGAGAAAAAAAAACTGTTAATGTTTAATATGTAATATTTTAAATATTTTAAAAAATACAGCATGGGCCATCTCTGCCATTATAAACAATTTATAAAAAAAAAAAAACACTGTCAAATATATTAACAAACTCATCGCCTGGGTAAGAAACATGTTTTTGTGATTATGTTACAAAGCTTTAATGTGGCATAATGTGTTGCTCAAGTCACCTCGGAGGTTATATTGCATTGTAGATGTTGCAGGAAATCTGAGAAACCAATTAGGAATATTTAATAGAATCTATGGTTCCCTCTCAAAAGGGGGATATGTACAGTACATTCAGATTCATTCATCATATGACCGGATTTTTAGTTTTGACTCAAATTAGACAATGGCCATATTTTATTATTATACACAGCCCACTTGAATACAGTAAAGTTATCAGGAAAAACAGACTAAAAACAGTCCTAGGCTAATTTCCAACAAGCACAAGCATGATGTTACATGATCTCCGAGCCACGTAATAGTATGACATTTTACTGCACTTCACACATATTCATAGAGCAGCAATACTGTGATTCTGCACACAGGGGACACAATAAGCCAGCCATCGTCCATGTAAGAAGTGCGGAAATTGTGAAGCTGGAGGCAGTGATGGAAAGGGGAGAGTGATGAAATGGGGGAATTGGTGGCACAGGAGGAAGTTGGAAATGAAGAGAGAGAAAAAAACATTACTATAAAAACAGTAATCAAGCCCCCAGTCATCTCTGACTTTAATTTTGAGGATACAAAAACAATACACAAAAACATAGTAGGGACTGAAATTATTAAGAATCGGTAGCTAAAATGTATGAACCTGTGTGGTTGGATTAAACTTTAATTCACTTCAATTCTTAGACATATAGGAAGAGCAGGTAGGCAAGCATATAAACTTGCTGCATACGAAAGTTTAGATTTTGTGAACTTTGACCTCAAAAGTTTGGACGCACTTGACAGACTTTGTATTATCAAAAGGTGCATGCATAAAGGATTAAAATTATTTGTAGACACATCATTTGTGCCAACATATAACAATTTTTACAACATTTCAACAATATAAAAAAAAAGAAAGATGTACATAGGTGCGTAGGTGTATCCAAACTTAATTGGTAGTGAATATGCTGAAGAAGACTGTATGTATTCATTATCTTGGTTTAACAGGTTAATTATACCAGACAGCTAAACATAAAAATAGCGCAAAACTGAAGGTGAAAATTGAGGGTGCAATTCAGTATTGATACAAAACTGAACAGTTATTTAAAGTACAATACTGGTATACATACTGAATAACAGAATAATACTAATGACATCAATAACTAATGTCAATGACATATGGGCCATTTAACCATATACTACTGCTGTTCAATTACTGGCAGCATATTAATTAAACCTGGCTCCACCATCTGAACACACTAGTAGTAAATCATCAGAATTATGTTATGGTGGGGGTGGGGGGCTGGGGTCAAATAGAGGTAACTGTAGAGGTAGCTAACTCAAAAGAACATTTCGTAAAATTTGTACAAAGACATTTTAGTAGTAGCAGCTTTTAGGAACATCTAAATAGAGGTCTGCTATAAACCACCATTACACATAATGGTTATTAATTGCAATCTTAATAAAGACGAGTTTAATTGCCACCTCTAGCAGCTTTAATATTAAAGCTGTGAACATACAAGGACTGAATTGAGCTATTTAGTAGGGCTGGGCGATATCAGCAAAAATTCATATCTCTGTATTTTTTGGCCGATTTGCGATATACGGTATATATCTCGGTATTTTCATTTTTGTATTAAAAAAAAATCTGTATTTGTATTTAATATATGTATATATATATTTCACTTATACCACCCAATGTTGTCCAACAAAACAATACATATTAAAGGCTATGAAAACAAATAAAGTGAATGTAACCATGTAAGCCTTTATATTATGTGCAAAAAAAATTTCATTCTACCATTGTAACATTGCAATCTAAAAACAAAAATAAGGCTTTTAAAGAGGAAGTTAAATTCAGTAAACTAAAAATGAAAATAAATGAGAACAAAAGCACAGAATTGTGTTAGGCTATTTTGATTACCCCATTGCAGTCACTTTAGTCAGTGCTATCATAAAAATAGACTTACTTGTAGGTTTAAAATTATACATGTCACATTTATTGTCCATCAACAAATATTTCAGCGAAATGTATATTTTAGTCAGAATTATTGCGCTCCTATTTAATTGAGCTCTGTCTGTTTGGCGCGCATGCGCGCGGTGGCGCTCGTTCACTGAAGTTTAGCGGAGAATCCCAAAGTACAAGGCTCATGCACATTTCTGACAGAAAAATGGAAATATTTCCATGGCTTTCTAACATTTACAGATGGAGAATATAATCCTAATCTCAAACACATTAAACAGCGTGAGTAACCTAGTGTCTCTGTCAGCGGCACATGCAGCCTTTCTGTCAGAGCATATGACGGGCCGAGCCGCTTAAACTAATATGCGAAATGAAACTATAAACTGTCTTACCAGTTTTTAAAGGCCTTAATATGAAGCTTGTCACATGTTTAGAACAATTTGGATTATGCATTTTCTCCGCAGCAGCTCAGTCTGTGTCCTCCACTATATAGATGCGCTCGTATCAAACTACTGTATATCGATATAAACGGTATTGCCTCATATCGAATCGCTTATAAAGAAAATTTCGATATATCGTACAAACTCGATATATCGCCCAGCCCTACTGTTTAGTAACACAGAAGGACCGAGATTATTTAGAGGAAGAAAGAAAACAAGAAAAAGAGAAGAAGCCAAATGTATTAAAGACACATAAAACAAAACCACAACAAGGGAGCCACACGCATCGGTTTATGCCCTGAATAAGAAAAACGGGATGTAATACATTCGGTCACTGTTTAAACTAAAGTTTGTTTTAAATTCAGGGATCAAGCAGAGACAGAGGAGCTAAGATTAATCTGCACGAAATTTACAAGAGGGAAAAAAGACAGGACAGAAACTGATCAAATACAAACTCCAGTATGAACAAAAAAAGATCAAATTTCTTGCTTCCACAGATTCACTGCTCTTATCAAAGCAAGAGAAGGGACCACATCAAATACCAAAAAATCTGAAAATCTTTTTTTTTTTTTTTTTTGTAAAATTTCACTGAAACTGCTATGCTTATAACATGATTATTAAACAAAAAGATTATTAAATTGCAAAACAAATACTTTTGGTTAATTTTATGCACCTGGAGCCACACAGCTCCTCTTATAACATATAAAGACCACAGAAATGGTAAAGTGGCATTTTCCTGCTGATTCACAAGACACACAGAGGTCATGTTACCACTGAAACTTCAAGGGAGAAGAACTTCAAAACCTCTTCCTACCTCCAGCATTTTGATTGGTTCTACACCTGTGAATCACCTCAATGTCACGGTTCAACAAAAGCACTCAAATACATAACTTCTGGGTGAATAAATGCCACAAAGCAGATTAAATCAACCTATGAAGCTGGGATTTCAGACATTCCTTAACAATAATCAGAAACGAAACAACCAAAAACGTTTTAAACAACAAAAAAAAAAGGAATATACACTCTCTTATCCTATCCTAAATTATTGTATAAGTAAGACTTCATCTGTAAGATTTAACAAACTGGGAGAGAAGTTGAAAAGTAGTAAAGAACAGAGGACATTCCCTAGAATAGAGCTCTAGGCGTAAACAAATCATTTAAACTAAATCTCATTTTTACAGCAAAATCTCAATGTCAGTATGCAAAGTTCTAATGACAAGTACAGTATCTTGAAAAATATGCGGTTCATGGTCTGCAATATTTTAATAAGCATATACAAACTAATCCCTAGAATACAAGAATCATCCATGTGAATAAGCTTCTAGTATCAGTTAATTACCCAGAGTACCAAAGCAGAACACCATCCATCCCAAGACTCCAGTATGAGCTGCAGTTTTGAGCCTGTAATAGATCTTATCAGCTCTGATTTGTGTCCTTACACTAGTGGAGCTGCCAACGTTGGGGGCTTAATGCATTGCGAAAATCTACCTTACCCTTTAAACTCTTTTGACAGTGAATCACAACATCAAGATGTACAATAGTGCGCAACAAATCTACAAAAAATTTTTTTAATCAACTAGTCAGACCTCAATCAGGCACTGGCTGGAAAATATTATTACTTGCCTATAAGGCCCTTAATGGGTTAGCTCCTGCGTACCTAACTAGTCTTCTAATACGCTACAACGATGCATTAAGAAACATGATGCATTAAGAGCCTGAATTTGAAGATCAAGGTAAATTGTACTTAATTTGTCTTCTGGGAAACATGCAAGTATCTTCTGTTGCTTCCGAAGGGCAGTACTAAATGGAAAAAAAAAATTATATTTCAACAAATTAAGAAAAATGTGGACATCTTCATCCTGTTCAAAAGTTTTTCTTAAGGCTCTTAAGGCATCGTGTTTCCTTCTGGAGCATCAGTGAATGTTTGAACCTTTTTTAATAGTTGTGTTTGAGTCCCTCAATTGTCCTCAGTGTGAAAAGATGGATCTCAAAATCATACAGTCACTGCTGGAAACGGTTCAAATATGCAAAAGATGCTGGAAAACTGAAAAATCTGCAGGACATGGAGGATTTTTCTGAAGAACAGTGCTCAGTTTAACTGTTCAGAACAAACAAGGGACTCATGAACAAACATCACAAAACAAAAAAACAGTCATAGATCATCCAGCTAACCACACACAGTATTAAGAACCAAGGGTTCCCAAACTTTTTAAGGGGGTTATTTGAATAATTTCAGCTTATTTTTGTCTTGTGGACTATATGTAAAAAAAATGTATGTAAAATATCTTACTCAGGACAGTACTAAATAAAAAAATAACATGCATTTTGTATGATCTCTCTTATTTTGTTAAAATTATTGACATTTTCACAGATTCTGCAAGGGGTTTCCAAAATTTCGCATGCCACTGTATACAGTAGTCAACATTTGAAGTGGATCAAAAAAGTTAATCAAAGTTGTTCTAAGACAAGAACGCATTTTGGTTTTTGGTTTTAGGACAACTTTGATGAAAGGTTTTGATCCAATTCAGATGTTGACTAGTGTATACATAAATGTATAGATTTGTCTGGCAAGCCAACGAATACAGTGCAAATGAAAATGCATATCTCATTATCATTCACCTTGTTAAAACGGTCCACCCACTTTCTAAAGACACAACGAGGAACATCTGTTACTGGAGGCCTTCTACAAATTAATAAAACAAATACATCAAATTATAGTGCCCCTGAGCCAAGCAGGCATGTGCACATAACATCTTATCACATTAATCTACATATATAAATGCTGTGTCCTTACAAAGGCCGCCATGTAGAGTCATGCAATGAGGGTGACACTTGATAAAGCAAACAAGTGAGTATGTGATACATTTTTCAGTTTAAAAATGGCAAAGATTATTCAAGTTCATTCGTAAACTCTGTACAAAGGTTACATTTTTGTAATTCCCTCAATTACTTTCTTCAGTCTTAAGATGAGCGTGACCGGGCATGAATATTCTTATGAAATCTGGTTAAAAGTTATTAGCTCATCGTCTACATTTTCCATCAACAAAAACACACTGATAATGAAAAGACCCCCTTTTGATGAACTTCATCACACATTCTACACATAATTTTCACCTGAAACTAAATTCCACAGTCTTGCATTATGATTAATAACATGACTCTTGGTGACAGCTCTCAGGAGAATTTAATACTGGCATCAAAACAAAATACAAAACTGGACCAAAATATAACACCATTAAAAATGGATGTGTAAAACAAATATTGCAGCCAGGATATTGTTTTGCAATGCACAGCAGCTGCTCACATACAAAGCGTAAAAAGCATTTTGAGGGACACAAAGGACGGCATTTCAAAATGCATCCTTAATGGCCATTGAAAACACTGAAGGAACTTGGCTTGTTATTCATGTAAGCACAGTAGGTTGTAAGTAAATGTAAAAAAAGGGGGGCACAATAAACGTTGGAAAAAATATGTAAAACTGTCTATAATGGTTGATGTTTCTTCTTGTCCATGTTTATGTTTATCAGTAGTATCACTATTTTAAGTGGATTCAGAAACGGTACATTTCAGGATCAGAAATACTACGGGTGTTACTGGCAGCCTTGATAGCATCTAAAAACCATTTTCAAGGTAATGCCAAATTGATTTGCCTCAAAAATACTTTTTTAAAATTCTGAAATGTGCCACAGCTAGGCTCCGAAATGCATGACCAATTTATAACTGGACAACAGCCACTGATTACATTAAAGCTTTCATAGGGTAAGTACTTATTTTCAATACTTTATGATTTCATCCCCTGTATATTCAATGCATTTGATACATACAGTATTTGTATTTGATTGATGGCATAGCCCTTTATGCTGCTAATTTTATTGCGAGCTCAAACGATCTTTTTGTTTAATAGAAACAAAATGACTCTGAATAGATCCTAATGAGAAAAACAACAAGGAGCTCTCAATCACCTAAATATCAAAGTATGTGAAAGCCTGCGAGATAATGAAAAATTCTCCAAATCTGTTTCCTCAGTGACTGACAGGTTCCTTTTTGCCAAAGTTAGCATCCCACACTTTGACCTAAACGGCTCACAGGATGATTGCAGCGCAAAAGACCTGTCAATATTGCTTTAAAAACAGCAGGAAATTGGCTCATCTGCTCTGAGAGAGGAAGTGAGCCAATGAAAAACTGCAAGACATTCAGGAACAGAGCATTGAGGGGGCACTGGAAATGATTTACAATGTTTCCACACCTGAACGTGTTCTCAATCACAGGATTCCAATAACAGAGACATTTAATACTAGGAATGGACGTATGTTTGTTTGTTTATTTCACGCCAATCCAGCATCTACGGCTATATTCATGGCGAGAACCAGTTAATCCATACACAAGTATATAGCGAGAACCAGTTAATCCATACACAAGTCGATCCCTACACAAGTCTTGTCTTTACACACACGTCTGGGGACAATTTTGAATGTTCAATTAACCTAGTCTTTGGGCTGTGGGAGGAAACCGGAGCTCCCAGCGTAAACCCACGCAGACATTGGGAGAACATGCAAACTCCACACAGAAAGGCCTCCTGTCCTTGCAAAAAGAAAGTCAGGTAGGAACCGGGTACCTTCTTGCTGTGAGACAACAGTGCTAACCACCGAGCCACTGTGCCGCCCTAATGGACGTATGTAATATTTGAAGTGGACTAGAGAAAGAAAGTCAGGTAGGAACATTGCCCTCAGGTTAGGGTTTGAAATCGTTTGTGGTCAAATGGTATTAATTTCATCACATAATCCAGGCCAAATCAAAGCAAGTCCAAGGATCTATTCAATGTTTTGTGGCTAAATGAAATGCATACTTGTTATCAAGACCACATTTAGATGTATACCTAATGGATTCTAAGCATAACAAAAAGAAATATGAAAAGACCGCATCTTGCAAGCATCTTGACTATTTAAAAAAAAAAGAAATAAATTCTTAAATTAAACTTCTCTGACTTAACTTGCCCTGAATAATAAATACTGTTATGATGAATGACTATCTATGCTGACAGATCAAAATCTCTCCACATGAAAGTTAATTAGCAAACACATGATTTCAAAGTGCATGCATTTACAAAATGTTTCAAAGTCGGGGTACAGTGAATGTTTTTTTTTTTTATTATTAAACTGCTGGTTCTAAATGCAGTTTTACATGTCAGGGACTGGATCTTGTTGAAAAATTTTAATAAAAATTAACATTTTAATAAAAATTTGTGTGCAAAGAAAACAAGAGCAATAAAGCACTATATGCCATACTGTATTCAGCTAAAAGGCATTGGTAGACAAATAGCTCAGCAATTTAGTATGGCCTCACATGCCCTATGCTCACCCTCATGTCATTTTAAAACAAAAATAATACATATAACAAATACATATTGAGAAATGTCTCACTGTTATTTTTTTTGCCCATGCAAATGTCAATGTTTACTACCGTTTAGTTACTAATATTGTTCAAAATATCCTCTTTTGTGTTTTGCAGGAGAAAGAATGTCATACAGGTTTGTAATTGACAGAATTTTCAATTTGGACTATCTCTAAGTATCTACCACCTAAAATTATTCCAAATACAAGGGTGGAAATGGTTTGCTTTCAAACAGAAGTACCTGCTGACTGACACTTCACTGATTGTAGGGCTTGATGATCTTGATGGAAGCTCAATTACCCCATCCATCTCTTCACTCTTTACTTCCAGCATTGCAGAAACGAGAGGCTGGGGAGTGTTCTGAATGCTGTTTGGTGAACCTGTTACATGGAAAGACATGGAAGAAGGAAAAACACAGTTAGGAATACACCACTAGAATACAATCTTGTGGAAAAACCTTGTAAAATAAGACCCCTTGACAACAAGGTTTTATTTTTCCTTTCTATTTTTTTGCTAACATTTTCTTGTGTATTTTAGATGCAGTCAGGGTATAAAATAAAAATGGGTCTTGGTGAGTTAAAAATAACAAAAAAAAAACATTACCATTTGGCTGGTATTTTGTTTTTCAAAAAATACAACAGCAGGTGTCACAGCAAGAGTCATACTAACACTAACTGTGCTACATATACATACATACATATACATATATATATATATATATATATATACATACATATATATACATAAACACTATAGAAACATTATATATAAAATGTGAACATTTACAGTGTGTTGAAAAGGGTATTATTTTTGTATTGATCACCACACCGCTGCAATCTCTATTTACACATAACCACTACTAGAGAACTGGCAATTCCCAAATCAATTGCAACTAAACCAATTGTGACGGCACTGACTGACAAAGAGATGTCAAAAACCCATGTTGAATATTTCAACATATACTGCAAAGTGCTTATTGACTTTGAACTCCACATATGCTTTGCTGATAACAGCATGAGACTGGTGCTTTTTATCACCAGAGCAGGTGATGGGGTCTACAGGCCCTTATTTACTGCAACTGTTGAGGTGGCGCACAAAAGTACTTATGCTTCAAACAGTGTTTGTGTGTGAATGAAATATGCTGTATATAGTAACTCTGTCACTACAGTGGTGGTAGATTTGTAATGTTTATAAAGTTTCTTTATTTCTGCATCCATTTTCTCAACATTTAAGTCCTAAAACTTGATAAAGAGAGTCTGATCAAAACAAATAACACAAAACATTGCATATTTTCACTTCTTTATCAAGTAAAATGGTCTAAGAATGAACTTCTTTGTTGAAAAGTATGTGAACCTTTGCTTTCAGAAAAGCAATAATGCAACCAAATGTTTCCAAAAACTTTGGATCAGTCCTGAACGTTAGATTGGAGAAATGTCTTCAGCTTGACATTGAGCTTCCTTAACACAAGGTGTCAGTCTATAGACTTACGTCTTGACATTCCCCAGTAAAACTTTTTGGTACAATGCAGAATGCATAGTTCCATCAAAGGTTGTGATTCAGAAGCTGCAAAGCAGCCCCTAATCATTACAATGTCATCATCGTGATTCAGTTGAGATAAAATTTCTTATTGAATGCTAGTTCTTTATTGCCAAATGTAACACACCTCATTGAAACCAAAAAGATCTGTTTACAGTCCACAAATCATTTAGCCAACAGCCTTCTGGCTCATCCACGGAGTCTTTGGAAACCTTTAGACGGACAGCATTGTCTTCTTGGAAAGCAGCGGCTTTCTCCTTGTCATCCTGCCATGCACACCATTCTGTGTGTTTCCTTGATAGACTCAGCTTCCACAGCAACTCACAAATTCACACCTGTTTATGTAATTTTAACACCCCGTTACTTTAAATGAATTGATAATTCTAGAGGTTCACATACTCCCACCAAACCAAGAGAATGACTTCTGGATGATATTAGTAAATAAATGTGGAAAAAAAAAAAATATATATATATTTTAAAATTACCTGTCAGTTGAATTCTGAATGTAGGTTAAATTTACAGCACATTCTTTCTAGCACCACTGTGGTACACAGTGTCAACATTAATGTTACTAATTATGAAAACACTTGGGAGATTACAGGTCATTCTACAACCTAATTAAATGGCAACTATTCAAAAGTGTGATTATATGAAATTTCTAAATTTAAAAAATGTCAATGTCAAATTGGCAATCAATTTTAACCAATGTTCAAACAAGAATATATATACAGTGGGGGGAAATATTTATTTGATCACCTGCTGATTTTGTAAGTTTGCCCACTTACAAAGAAATGAAGAGTCTGTAATATTTATGGTAGGTTTATTTTAACGTATAGAGACAGAATACCAACCAAAAAATCCAGAAAAAACACATTATATAAAGGTTAGAAATTGATTTGCATTTCAGTGAGTGAAATAAGTATTTGATCCCCAAGCAAAACATGACTTAGTACTTGGTGCAGAAACCCTGGTTGGCAAGCACAGAGGTAAGACGTTTTTTGTAGTTGGTCACCAGGTTTGCACACATCTCAGGAGGGATTTTGATCCACTCCTCTTTACAGATCCTCTCTAAATCCTTAAGGTTTCTTGGCTGTCATTTGGCAACTCGAAGTTTCAGCTCCCTCCACATATTTTCTATAGGATTGAGGTCTGGAGACTGGCTAGGCCACTCCATGACCTTAATGTGCTTTTTCTTGAGCCACTCCTTTGTTGCCTTGGCAGTATGTTTCAGGTCATTGTCATGCTGGAAGACCCATCCACGACCCATCTTCAGTGTTCTGGCTGAGAGGAGGAGGTTCTTGTCCAAGATTTTACAAAAACAGCCCCAAAGCATAATGTTTCCACCTCCGTGCTTGACTGTAGGGATGGTGTTCTTGGGGTCATAGTCAGCATTTCTCTCCCTCCAAACACGGCGAGTCGAGTTAATGCCAAAGAGCTCAATTTTGGTCTCATCTGACCACAGCACTTTCTCCCAAGCCTTCTCTGAATCATTTTGATGTTCTTTGGCAAACTTTAAACGGGCCTTTACATGTGACTTCTTGAGCAGGGGGACCTTGCGGGTGCTGCAGAATTTTAGTCCATTGCGGCCTAGTGTGTTACCAATGTTTTGCTTGGTGACTGTGGTCCCAACCGCCTTAAGATATATATATATATATATATATATATATGTGTGTGTGTGTGTGTGTGGAAACAAGTCTTATGTAACATCTTTAAGTGCAATCTGAAGAGAAACTGAAGACAATGGGACCTTTGGAGTCCGTTTCCTCTGCAGACTTCTCTTCCTGTTTGACCGGTGCTCTCTTGGATGTCTCCAGACGACCTCTGACCTGGGCAATCAAACGGGAAAATTCGCTACTGTGCTGCTTCCCTAAGAAAAATAATCAAAAGGCAGAGAAGTAAAGTGTTCAACTGCACTTCATCCATAAGTATAAAGAAATTAAGAATTAAAAGAACTTCTTATAATAAATACTGAATCTTGAAAAATGGGCGTTCTATAACAGACCTGAATGCCTCAAGGAAAGTTTTAGGAGGCAGAGCAAATTATTAGATTTTGATGAAAGATTAATTAGAATTGTTTTCCCCCCTTTTGCAATAATGTGCACTGATGAATCAGGAACGTGCACGTAAGTAAAGTAAATAAAGTAAATTATGATTTCATGATAACTTTTTTCATGATGACTTTATTTAACCTTTTTAACCTGGAATATTCCTGTAAATAATACCAAAACCTACATGATACAACAGTCATGTCTGGATAATAAATTGTTACATAATGTCAAAATAAATTAATAAAGTAAAAAAACAAAGCCATAAAAGGAAAATCTGAATGTATCTTGTACCGAAAATGATAGAGGATTATATTTCAATCTTAGCGTTCTCTTCTAACAGAGAATGAATCCTGCAATGGAAAATAACAGTGACTCAGTGTCTGAAAGCACTGGCATAACAAGGCAGACCATAAATGTAGTGGCAAAAACCAACAAAAGCAGATGAAAGGTCATATGGCCTGCTTTTAAAATCACATCAGCCAAAGGCCCAAGAATAGATCAGCTGAAATGACGATGACTGAAGAACTGCAGGAGAACAAATACAGAGATATCCACCGCAGCTCACTATCACAGAAACACACTGCTTTTAAATGTCCGCAGACCCTGACATGTATCTGTGTTTGTTTGCGATACAGCATATGAATCCTGTTTCTATTCCCTGTATATCTATTATAACTGAACTAATTAGTACTCAAGACTGAAATAATTAGGACTCAAGATGTCGCCGCAGACGGCCGCCTCAGTGCTTGGCTCTCCAGTGTTTGTACTGTTTTTGCTAGTTTTTCCTGTTTTTTGTTTCTCAAACACGATCAGTTTTACCAGGGATGAACTGCTGAACATTCGGCAGAACACACCACAAAATATCCTACCGGATTTAGATTATTCGGATGTTTTGCTGAACATTGTAGTTGGCGGTAGGCTTGCCGCGATAGACGGTGCTGACGGTGATACCGGTGTTAAGCCGCAACACTGGTTACGTCACTTGCCCACCCCCACCGTCGTTTTGATTTTTTATAGTAATAAAAATCATTTAGTTCAGTAAAAGAAGAGACACTACAATTAAACAAGAACAACAGTTGTATCGCTGATCAGATTTCATTTATCCAGTGAGGAGAATGAGTCGAGCTGACTGACAAGAAGAGTGGGGTGAGACAGACAAGACGATCGCGGATGATTTAGTTTCGAAACGAAATGCAAAAGCGCCTGTTTGGCAATATTTTGGATTTTGAAAAGCCTGTTGACTTTTGCCGTTTATCTGATTTTGGAAGTTTTTTTAAACATTCAATTTCTTTGTTTTATATGTAGGCTAAAGTGAGTTTGACGTTGTATTTTGTTGTTGCATTCAAGCAATTGAGCCGAATTGCCGCTAATTCGAAAGTGAAAGTAAAATGTGCACGGTGCTTTTAAGCTATTTAAAAGCAAAGGAAAGTGAGGAAAAGAGGGGAAATTCAAACGAACAAAAAACGAACAATTCCTTTACTCCGAATTGCCGCTATTTGAAAGTGAAAGTAAAATGGGCACACCGCTTTTACAA
>NW_015650690.1:732973-733601 GCF_001515625.1 Sinocyclocheilus rhinocerous | reverse complement strand
GTCGGGGGAGCTGCGGCGCTGATCAAGCGCTTCAGGACGCGCAGACGGGGGAAGCGAGCCGGCGCGCTCGTGAAGCTCAGGCAGCGCGGATTTCGAACACCGTTGCCTAGCATCCATCTGGCGAATCTCCGCTCTCTACCCTACAAAACGGACGAACTTCTTCTGCTCTCCCGGACAAACAATGATTTTTCGGCGGCGGGACATGCTTTTACATCAATGAGAGGTGGTGTACAGATGTAACTGTGTTGGAAAAGATGTGCTGTCCCGATCTAGAAGTGTTCTTCATTAACTGTAAGCCTTTTCTACTCGTCACAGGAATTTTGCTCGTTCATTCTCGTGAGTGTCTACATTCCTCCGTAAGCGCACGTGAGCCTGGCTTTACAGAAACTAGCTGATCTGATCACTGAGACAGAGCAACAACACCCGGACTCTATTTTAATCATTCTGGGAGACTTTAATAAAGCAAATCTTTCCCGTGAACTGCCAAAATACAGACAGCATGTTACATGTCCCACCAGAGACAGTAATATACTGGATCACTGTTACACCACAATAAAGGATGCATATCACTCTGTCCCACGGGCAGCTTTGGGGCTCTCTGATCACTGTTTGGTTCATCTTATACCGA
>NW_015650690.1:724931-732368 GCF_001515625.1 Sinocyclocheilus rhinocerous | reverse complement strand
ATTATATTCACTGAGTGCAATGAAACAAAACGAGAATCGACAGGGGACATCTCTTCCGACACCCAACCCAACTCATGAACACTTGACAATAAACGTGGAACACACAACACTACTATACATTTATTTAACACACATACTTTTTTACATTTCAAACTTGCACATATCATACCTGTACATACATAATTGTCTATATTATATATTGTGTTTTTGCTATTTTGTATATTTGTATATTATTCTTTTTATTATCTATGTCCTGTCTTGTCACTGTCATTCTGTTTCACTGTGGAGCTTCTGTCACTAAAACAAATTCCTCGTATGTGTAAACATACCTGGCAATAAAGCCCATTCCGATTCTGATTCTGAATAGGCCTAAAGTGTTGAATTGACCGTATTTGCATTTTATTCATGGATCATATATATATGGTTCCCATTTGTAAAATCAAGTGAACAGCTTATAGAATGCTGTTTTCCATAAACATACATGTGTAAAAAAAGTCAAGTCATCTTTGTTTTTAGCCTAGTAAGCAGGCACACCAAAGGTTTAATGAAAGTAATGCTTACAAGAAAACAATTTTCACACAACATTCATCTTACATATTTTCACATACAGCAAATTTGTCCAGCAGGGGCAGGTTTGCCTTAAGGCTTCATTTTTAGCCATTAAAACAGCACACTGAGCATCATTACTCATATAGTATTATCTTAACTCAACCACACCGTTGTTACTCACTGAAAACACTAGAACGTGTGGCTTCTAATCTCAATTGTACATGGTGTGAATTAGTCATGGGTTTTGTGGAAAGGTAGGCTGATATCTGTTCTCATACTTCATACTACAACAGCTGAAAGTCCATTTTGGCAATTCCATTAGAAAGCCTATTTAGTGCCATTTTTCACAAACCACTGCTGGCTAATCGCAGAAGTGCTAAATAGGAACTTTATCTGAGAAATAATGACTTGTTGACTGTTGGAGCAATTACTGCCTTTTTATGTGGGCAAAGCTTCAGAATCAAAACACTGCAAACGGAAAACAGCTATAGAAACAAATACATTAAAAATTCCCCAGAGAACACACGGTGAATTTGTCTTTGGGATCAGCCTACCAATTGACATCATGTTTAATCAGCTCCTTTATTTATTCCTTTAAAATTAGTGGATAAGTGAATAATTTAGGAACCAGAATCATTAATTGGAATGCTAAACGGAACAAGACATATGCACTCAAATTTCTAATTTTGACATTTTTAAAAGAATGTTTCAAATTGTTTGAGTATCCTGTTTTTTAAATATATTAGGTGCACATGCACAGTTTTGAATTACCCTGTGCCATGCTGTGTTGATTAACTGCTGTTGCACTGCAATGTCCTTCATGGAATTGATACAAGTATCTATCCATCTAAACTGCAGATCCCAATAAAAACAGTTTTAAGTTAACCTAAGCCATACCACCAACCAGCTGTATCTGATCTGCGTGTCTTCTTGCACAAGTTATTCTGATGCTGAAGACACTCCGTAAACAATGAAATCAGACCCTTCTTCCAGAGCCAACACTATTATAAATTCTGAAAACACAGTGATATCAAACATCAGACAAGTTCTTGAATTTATTCATTCTTGCTATAAGCAGAAGAAGCTGTGAATCTGCTAGGATAACAACTAAAAAGCCCTGAAGAAGCATTTTAGAAGCACTTTCTCCTATTTGCAACCTCATTGGATGCAACAAAAAAAATATCAAGGTTTTTTTTTTCACAGCAGACCATATGGTTTTCCTTTTTGGTTACAGTCTACATTAAAATATGAACACGTTGTGACAGAACAAAAAGAACATTACAGGAATCTTGAAACTATTACTAAGAAGTGGGTGGTGAAGTGTTACAAGACCTCAATGTCTAAATATTCTTTTCTTTCTCAAGTCACATTGCGTC
Organism: Sinocyclocheilus rhinocerous; assembly: GCF_001515625.1. Classification (NCBI taxonomy): domain Eukaryota; kingdom Metazoa; phylum Chordata; class Actinopteri; order Cypriniformes; family Cyprinidae; genus Sinocyclocheilus; species Sinocyclocheilus rhinocerous. The sequence continues at coordinate 730,443 of NW_015650690.1, read as the reverse complement.
ATACTTGGAAAGGAAATCTGAGGCTTCTTCATGGAAGACTAAGTTATTTACTGTGAACAAAAGCAGGATCAAATCTGATAATGGCCCGTTACCCAACAAGCTCTTGAGTTTAGCATCTTTGTGCATCTATATAACAAACACATAACGATAAAGAAAAAAAAAAGATTACAAATATGACTTGCAGAGCACACACCTATAAACAATATTACAGTGTACAGACTAAACGAAGACTCCGAATCAAAATCATCCAACAAAATAAACCTCTCAACACAACACATATGTGCCAAAATTACAAAAGCATGTACAAGAAAACAGATCACTGCTCTGTTCATTTTCATTTCCTCATTTCTGACAGACTTAAAGACGGTTGGGTTGAAACGGTTATATGAAAGGTAAAATGCTATATTTAAGCAATCAAGAGAGAGAGTTTCAAGAGAAACAATTTCCTTCAGGTCGTTGTGAAATCGTAGGGCAAAGGACATGAAAAAACTTCTTAATTTAAATAAAGTTTCCCTAGTGCTATAAAGAAAATTAAGAATGAACAATGCAAGGGAAAACTGCAATTGTCCAATTTGCCAATATTAAGGATGTCATTGTGGTCAATCAGGATTTTATTGAACACAACTAAAATTTTGACAATGGAAAATTAACTATGGTTAATTAGTGGTTAAATTTTAATTAAAAAAATAATTAATTAAACAAAAACACGGAAGTGTTATAGCAATTATTTATACCAAAATGATATATAACCATTTATACTGAGCCAGATGCTGATTTTTTTCTACAAATGATTGGCAAACTTTTCCAACAGCCACAAAAGAAAAAAATGAATGAATGAACAAAAAAATAAATAAATAAATGAACAGGTCATTAAAAAAATATTTTCAATGATATATTGTTTATAGAATTGGTCTATGGCCAACAGTGTGGTGAAGTGTTACACGACCTCAATGTCTAAATATTCTTTTCTTTCTCAAGTCACATTGCGTCATACTTGGAAAGGAAATCTGAGGCTTCTTCATGGAAGACTAAGTTATTTACTGTGAACAAAAGCAGGATCAAATCGGATAATGGCCAGTTACCCAACAAGTTCTTGAGTTTAGCATCTTTGTGCATCTATATAACAAACACATAACGAGCTGGCCCCCATCTTCTCAAAGATCTTCAACCAGTTTTAAGTTAACCTAAGCCATACCACCAACCAGCTGTATCTGATCTGCGTGTCTTCTTGCACAAGTTATTCTGATGCTGAAGACACTCCGTAAACAATGAAATCAGACCCTTCTTCCAGAGCCAACACTATTATAAATTCTGAAAACACAGTGATATCAAACATCAGACAAGTTCTTGAATTTATTCATTCTTGCTATAAGCAGAAGAAGCTGTGAATCTGCTAGGATAACAACTAAAAAGCCCTGAAGAAGCATTTTAGAAGCACTTTCTCCTATTTGCAACCTCATTGGATGCAACAAAAAAAATATCAAGGTTTTTTTTTTCACAGCAGACCATATGGTTTTCCTTTTTGGTTACAGTCTACATTAAAATATGAACACGTTGTGACAGAACAAAAAGAACATTACAGGAATCTTGAAACTATTACTAAGAAGTGGGTGGTGAAGTGTTACAAGACCTCAATGTCTAAATATTCTTTTCTTTCTCAAGTCACATTGCGTCATACTTGGAAAGGAAATCTGAGGCTTCTTCATGGAAGACTAAGTTATTTACTGTGAACAAAAGCAGGATCAAATCTGATAATGGCCCGTTACCCAACAAGCTCTTGAGTTTAGCATCTTTGTGCATCTATATAACAAACACATAACGATAAAGAAAAAAAAAAGATTACAAATATGACTTGCAGAGCACACACCTATAAACAATATTACAGTGTACAGACTAAACGAAGACTCCGAATCAAAATCATCCAACAAAATAAACCTCTCAACACAACACATATGTGCCAAAATTACAAAAGCATGTACAAGAAAACAGATCACTGCTCTGTTCATTTTCATTTCCTCATTTCTGACAGACTTAAAGACGGTTGGGTTGAAACGGTTATATGAAAGGTAAAATGCTATATTTAAGCAATCAAGAGAGAGAGTTTCAAGAGAAACAATTTCCTTCAGGTCGTTGTGAAATCGTAGGGCAAAGGACATGAAAAAACTTCTTAATTTAAATAAAGTTTCCCTAGTGCTATAAAGAAAATTAAGAATGAACAATGCAAGGGAAAACTGCAATTGTCCAATTTGCCAATATTAAGGATGTCATTGTGGTCAATCAGGATTTTATTGAACACAACTAAAATTTTGACAATGGAAAATTAACTATGGTTAATTAGTGGTTAAATTTTAATTAAAAAAATAATTAATTAAACAAAAACACGGAAGTGTTATAGCAATTATTTATACCAAAATGATATATAACCATTTATACTGAGCCAGATGCTGATTTTTTTCTACAAATGATTGGCAAACTTTTCCAACAGCCACAAAAGAAAAAAATGAATGAATGAACAAAAAAATAAATAAATAAATGAACAGGTCATTAAAAAAATATTTTCAATGATATATTGTTTATAGAATTGGTCTATGGCCAACAGTGACACTTTGGTTCATTATTTAGAATGAACCTGTTGTATAGAAAAGCTAGATTTCTGGGGTGTGTCTTATTCCCCCCGTATCATTCCCCATTCATCGGACACTAAATGAAGCTGGTGAATCATCAAGCCCTTTTGATGATTAATCAAGAGTTTATCTCGGCATGCCGCTATTTATAGATCCCCTCTGTGCTGCGCATCAATATTTCAACATCCTGTCTCCAACATCACAGTCTGGCTGTTCTAATCGCACAGTGCCTTTCATCTTTTGCTGCTAGGTCAATTTTACGTGACAAATATGGACCACGCTTTCTCACTTGGCGAAAATTACACCAATCCACCTTAAATGGCTTTGTTTCTAATGTTGGCCTCTGGGAGGAGGTTGTTAGGGTAAGTGGGTTTTATTATGGCAGAGACGCCACTAGGACCAGCAGCTGTAACCGGTTCATGTCAAACAGAAACATGGTTTGAGCACTAGGGACAAAACCTTAGAGTTCAAGTTAACAGGGCACAACATTAGGACCTTTGAGGATAAACATCCATAAACAGAAACAATTAAATAACATTCAGTTTATGATTCCTCATGCGATGGCGCCGCAGACGGCAGCCTCAGTGTTTGGCTCTCCAGTGTTGAACGGCGTTGCCTAGCATCCATCTGGCGAATCTCCGCTCTCTACCCAACAAAACGGACGAACTTCTTCTGCTATCCCGGACAAATAAGGATTTTTCACAACTTGTGACACTATAACAAATTCCTTGTATGTGCAAACATACTTGGCAATAAAGCTCTTTCTGATTCTGATTCTGAGTTTACTTGGCGAACGTCTTCAATTTAAGGATATTTCCTGGGTTTATGTTAAAGAAACAGTTCAAAAATAAGTTCTGTTATCAATTCTCACTCTCATGTCATTACAAACCTGTATGGCTTACTTTCTGCTGTTGAACACAAGAGTAGATTGTACTGGTCACTATTCCAATATTAGTCCCCATTACACTGAGACTTGAGCTTCAAAAAAGATGCAAAAATACCATAAGTGTCACATAATGGTCCATAAGACTATATTTCAAGTCTTCTGAAGTTATATGATAGCTTTGTGTGGGGAACAGACCAAATTAAGATGTTTTCAATGATAAACATCTCCTCCACTAGGCTGTTAACTTCAACAAAAGTTAGTCAGTCCAAATGAGTATGAATCTTTAAGATAAGTGAAAGTGAATGAAAAGATCTGATACAAAATAATGATTTATCCACTTTCATAATTTTAGGGTCGTAGCTTGAAAGCATCAGTCCTCACTCATCTATGGAAGAAAGTCAGTCAGGTTTGGAACAACACAAGAGAAAGCGTATATAATAACAAAATTAAAATTTGTTTTAATTTTATTCCATTAAAACACCACAAAACTTACAACCTTGTTCATTTGTGCCATCGGCTGATTCCCTTAAAGATGACATAGAAATAAGCCCTCTTGGCAGTCCATCAAACAGTGGATAGTATCTCTAAAGCTTGGAGCCTATGGTCTGATTTTTTGGTCTAAGCGTTTTGAGCCGGGTCACTAAGGCAGATTGGAACATTTAATGAGGTAGGATCGATCTTGAGACCCTGTTGGTATTGTCGTATTGATCACCACCTTCCCCTCCAACCCCTTGAGAGATTTCCTCCCTTCCTCTCTCACTCCCTCATGCACACGCAGTTGGAGTCACAAAAGGCAAAGATTTCTGGAAAACATTTTGGCTGAGAACTATTGAAGATAACCGAAGAGAGATTATGCATATTGAAATCGTCAGGAGAGAAACTTCAAAACGAAAGCATGCAGCTCCACTCAAGACGTAGCTAAATCTGTATTCAGTTTAGAAATCTCTGCACTACAGTTCTGCATAGAGTCCAAACCGCACCTGAACAAGAAGATCTGATATATGAGGTGGAAACGGAAATTGCAAATGTCCTTGCAGAGCACACTGATGATACATGGGCATTACATTAAAGCAGCAAATCAGAAAAGGAATTTTTGATGATTACGATCGCAGCTGTACCTTCAATCTTACAGCCATTTTCCACTCAGCAACTCACTGAAGCATAGCTACAACACTTCTTTAATGTAATTTTAAAAACAATTTCCACTAAAAACTACTTACAAGAACATATAACAGCAGCTCATTGTGTACATCTTTTAAATAGAGCCTGCCAGTAGATAAATATTCCAAATTGTTTCCAATGTAGCCTAATGAGACATTAACAGCAGGGTTTTCTTTCAGTCCTGACTTTCTGGTTTGTTTAAAGAATAAAAAATGACAATCTAACCATTCCTTATGTAAGTCATATGAGTGATTCAAATGCAAATCCTCTATTACTTGTTTTGCATTAGAAAAAAATAAATAAATAAAAAATAAATTTGCCATTTTTTCAGACTTACATAACTTTATAGTAGTTATGAGTTCTGAATTCATTAAATAATTGAGAGTTTGAGAACTGTGACCGCTTAGACTAGTTTTACAAAGTAGTCTAGGGATGCACCGATACCACTTTTTCCAGTACTCGCCCGTTACGATACTTTTATTTTTGGTATTTGCCGATACAGAGTACCGATACCAATATTTTATTGCATTTGTAAATTTTTTTACAAAAAACAAAAACAAAAAGAGTATGTATATTGTTAGTTGGTTGACTTCATTTATCAAATAGATACAGTCAAACCAAAATTTATTCAGACACCTTCAACATTTCTCACATCATCACAGTTTATTCGCTATAGTGTAGAAAATGGTAATAAAATATAACAAGAATTTAGAATTAAACTGAGTCAGAACAAATTCAGCTTGATAATGTTAGATAACTTTGATAGAAAGGTATGTAATAGATTACAATCAACCAAAAAATATTCAGACAGCTGTTAGTATGACAGTATTTACACAACTAT
>NW_015650690.1:715053-724168 GCF_001515625.1 Sinocyclocheilus rhinocerous | reverse complement strand
AAATAGAAGTCGCGTTTTTTTTCATCTGAAACGTGCTGCGATTTATATTCCAAAGCTACTCATATAATGCAGAAACACTCAAGCAAGCAAAACATGCGCAACGCGTGCACGTATTTGTACTGATGCAGAATAGTACAGCCTAGCGCATTTCACACAAGCTGCTAGATTCACTTTCGCCAGAAAGTCATGTATGCCTGAGGTTAAAAATAAATGACGTTTATAGTGAATGCCCCTATAAGTGGTCTTATTTTTACGATTTAGTTTTAATCCAAATGATGCATGTGCTGAGTGAACATCAAAGATCACACAACAGAACTGCACGCGCACTCGCGCTCTCTCTCTCTCCCTACCGTTAAGTAACCTGTGCATTGTTTTACTTACTTGTTTTTGACGTATCCGACCGAACTACAAACTTTCCAGTGATGTCTTTGAGAAAGGTATATTCACTCGACAAGCTCGCGCATCTGCGCCGCCGCGCGCTCAATCCACTCAGCGTGCTTTGCTCATCAGCTCGCGCACATCAGCTATACAGGCGTTAATACTGAATGTTTAACATTATATTCATTGCATACATATACTTCGTAGACATCCTTAATCTCTAATAACTCCATTCTGTTCTCTGTGTATCATTGTCTGAATATGGCACTTAACACATGCTGTGTGGTATCGGCGTTTGGTATCGGGGCATTTTAACGAGTACGAGTACAGGAGCTCAGTATCGGGCCCGTGCATCCCTAAAGTAGTCATTTAATTTTTTAATGGTCCTAACTCTTAAGTCGGTTACATAATGTAGACTGGTCTAACTTGAACCCGAAAAATAATACTCATTACCCCTTGAATATCTGTTATTGTTAGTTGGCTGGAAAGACTCTCCTCAAACACTATAAAAATAGTGTGCTGGAGCCCTGGGGGAAAAAATAGCTAATACCTTCACCTAATAATTTACAAAAATATTCACAGTTTGCATTCGTTCAGTCAACCTTGAGGTAGGAGAGAGTAAAGTTGTTCAGTACATAAATCAAACAGACATTTTTATTTTATAATGCACAGGACAAGCAGGAGAACGAACCTGACCCTGTTGTGACATCACTCAAACATTATTTTTCAACAGTGCAAGGACAGTGTGTCCTCTAAACTGACAAGAGCAACAGTCTCATTCTTCATTCAGTGTACATTTTTATAAGTCAGGACTTACGGTACATTGAGTGCAACTCCTCAATTTCTTCAGCAGTCTGATTCTTCGTAGTGACGATTACCTGTCAAATGCAGAGCATTATGAAAAAAAGAGCAAAGCATAAATCTAATAGCTATAGTTGTATCAACAAGAATGCACTTTTAAAAAGCTGAAACATCACATCTATTTATTTTGTAAATAAAAGAAAGTAACATTATAGACATACATGTAGGCACATTTCTATTATATGCACATTTATATATATATTTTAGAAATAACAATCCACAGTAGTACATACAGGTTTTCGTTTACTCTCCATTTGATTCTTTAACCTCTCATTGTTTTCAAGTTCTTTGGCAATTTTTTCAGCTGTCAACAAATGAAAAAGCAAAAACATTAGCTATAAAACCCAGTAACGATTCTGAAGAATACTTAATGCCCAACATATAAATATACCCAAATACATAAAAATCTCACCTCAATACATACAGTAGCCTATCTATACCTATTATTTCTATATCTCCATTAAAACACACAGGCAGATGCTCATTCTCATATAATTCTGGATAACATGACCATCAGGTTTTACACAAATTTGTGGCATAGAAGTCAATTTGAATACTGTAATTTATCAATTCAATCTGCCATTGTATATGACAAAACAAAACCACACAGGTAGTGTAGGAAAAAAAACAATCCAAGTCCACAAGTCCACCTTTTTAACAGAAACCATGGTAACGTAAGGCGAATGATAGAAAAATAGAAGGTTTCCTGCTAAACCTTTGACAGCTCAATGAAAAGAGATAAATTCAGCTCTGAAAGGGTCAGTGAGAAGGGAAGCAGTAACTCAAACAAAACTTGAGGGATAAAACTACTGTATTTTTCCACTAGCCCTGTCATCTTTGTGCCAGGGTCCCCCCACGGGGTGACTAACTCCTGCACATAAATTACATTCCACCACCTACAGTGGCTGGTCACAGTAAAACTGCGTACAGCAAACTCTTTCACCAGCAACATACTGTATAATTCACGCCATTCATGTCAGAAACACACGTTTACATGAAATCCCAACCATGTTTTTCAATGCCTATAAAGCTATGTCTTCTAATTCACCATCTATTCATTCATTTGTTCATTCAGTTATTGATCTCTGACTTTATACCTGATTTGGGGTTGAGTGCATCACACTGTGCGTTATAGATGTGGGTGAATTCCTGGTGGCGTCGCACGAGTTGATCTCTGCTGCCTTGAGCGGACAGGTGACACTCTTTAAGCATCTTCTTGAGCTTTGGAACAGTAATCAAAGTGTACAAGAGCTTAGGCATCGCCTTTCGCCTTCCACCACTGAAAAACAAACACATACACAAGTCCCAAAGTCATTTATAGAAAAAAAAGTTCAATACAATGAAATTATACATAAAAAAATCATTGTCATTCAAAATAAATTTATAAAACATTTAGATTTGTAAGTGTGCACTGATTGCACAAACCACATTCACAAATTCATGCACCCAGAGCCTCATGCATAATGTTCTTCTGCAAGACGCATGCAGTTTTAATGATTAAATCTAGAGGACCAAAAGTTACATAGTGTACCTTTAATAATATTTCTTCCACCAAGTAATATAGTCCATTAGCCTAATATAGTCCATTAGCCTAATTGTGCCAATTCAGCTCATTCTTTAAAACAAATGCACAGTACGTCTAGCAAATTAGATGGAGAGTGACTGTTCAGGTCATAGCACAAATTTTCAATTGGAATCAAGTCTGTGTCTAGAATAATAACTATAAAGCAATATCTTCATAGTTTTGCCATGTAGTTTGTGCAGCTGTTGTGCTGGAAAGTAACACTAACTCATATCTCTGGATGACTGAAACAAGTTCTCCTTAAGGATTTGCATGCATTCAGCTTAATCCATTTTGGCCTTGATGTCAACAAACTTTCCAGTTCCACCATCTGAAAAATAAATCCCCCAAACATAACACTGCCACCGTGGCAGAGTAGGTCTTACCTGGTACTGGGTTGTATTTTCGCCAAACATAGTGCTTTGCTTTCAGGCCAAGGAACTTAACTCTTGCCAGACCAAAAATGTACTACCAAACTGTTTCAGGTTTTGTCCCATGGCTTTTACATGATTTAATGCCAGCCCTTCTCCTAGACACTGTGCCAGAGGTGAATCTCAAGTGGTGAAGAGACACTTGGTATCAGGATTTTTCAGTGTGAGACAAACAGCTCTGCAACTTGTTTTGTGGTCAATTCTCTGAGAGATGTCCGGTTACTCAGTTTGTTAGGATGGCATGATCCTGGTAGTTGACTGTATTGCCATTTACTTGGTAACTTGTGTGATCTTTAGAGGATCATATCAATCGTTACTTTATTTAATATATACCTTGATGAAATGTGTCACAAACAATTAAAGAAAGAAGTGGAATGTCTATTAAACAGGTCAGAAAACTGTCTAAAAAACACATTGTCTTTCATTTTCATTGTACTCATCCTAAAAGATAATATTACTCATAAAAAAAATATGACTAATGCAGCAATATTTCTTATTTCTTATAGCCTTCAGGCAGTACAGTTAAATAGCTGTAATGATTAAAGGCACAGTTCACCCAAAAATGAAAATTATGTCATGACTTTAGTCTCTATGACTTTCTTTTTTCTGTGGATTACAAAAGTAGTAAGTCTCAGTGTCTCAATGGGGTCTAATGTATTTTACCCCCCAAAATCTCTTCTTTTGTGTTCCACAAAAGAAAGAAAGGGATACAGGTTTGATATGAGGGTGAATTATTACTTTCGCCTAATATTAAGGTATAACAGGGTTCCCACTCTTTCATGAACACCAGATTCAAGGACTTTCAAGGACTTTTTAAAGCACCATTTATTTTATATCAAGCACCTATCAAATTCACACCCCAGCATATGTAGTGTCATGAAAAACCTTACATTACTTAACATTAAATTCATACATTCATGTGGAGATTAATGTTTTAAATATAAAATTTTGAATACAGAAATATTAAATGACTGAAATATTAAATAACTGAAATTATACGCTAAAAATTAAACCAAATCCACCAGCAGGTGGCGGTAACCCAGATAGCAAGAACGTTTGGGCCAAATGTGGCTGATAGCTGTCACATTTGGCCTAGGTATGGCATGGCTGAGCACATATGGGCCAAACTTTAACCGTATATGTTTTGCCATGGATTTAGAATTGGAGGGAATTTTCTTTTGGATGACAATTTTTTTGACTCACTAGATTCGTTCAAAAACGCACTTTCATTCATGAATGAAACTCGACTGTGTTTTCTTTTAGAGATGCGCAGCGGCTCAGCTGTTACTATATTTGGAACTATTTTCGTTGATGAAATATATACAATAAGAATGTTTGCGGGAGTGTGACACACACCTTGCGGGAGTGGGCGGTAATGGTCAGAAATTTAGCAGGAGTGGGCTTAAGAAAACAGTCCCGCTCAGGGCTCTAGGCTGTGCTCAGTTTTTTTTTTTTTGTTCTTTGACAGAACATATAGGACAATTTTTTAAACCCCATCTCCACCCCCAATCATTAGTGCCGCTTGTTCTGTCTTTGACAGAACATATAGGACAATTTTTTAAATTGCCATAAACAAAATTGATTTCAAATTTAATTCAAGCACTTTCAAGGACCTATGTTTGTTTTCAAGTACTTTCCAGGCCTTGAATCCATATGTCTGAAATTCAAGCACTTTCAAGTACTTTCAAGATGCGTGGGAACCCTGGTATAAGCACCAGACCCAACACTATTAAACAAAAAGCATTTAAAGGTGAAAAATTCATTCATCTCTGTAGCAGTAGTATGTCAGGATGGGCTTAAGGCCACAGGAATGCTGATGCATGCCCTCATTAATCATGTTACCCTCACGATGTCCAGTAAATGAAATCACCCTTTCTGTCAATCAGACACACACCAAAATGTCGGCCCTTCAGAATGTCCCTCAGGTGAAAAAGGGGAGGCCCAGTAAAGGGGGGAGGGGTGAAGACAAGCTATAATCTATAGGGAACGTTATTTAATAAGGATTCAATCCATTCTTTAACCACAAGTACTCAACTACTTTTCAAGTGCCCATAATTATTCACCACAGAACAATTGTTTAAACAATCTATTAAAAAAAAGTTGTTTCAGCCACAATCAGTTCATTTGTTAAACTTCATTCAACTAACTCAGACACATCCAAGAATAAACAAAAAAACATGATTGTAAAGGGTCCCTGATTAGGTAGAAAAATAAACAGGTCTATGAAAGCGGAGATTGTCAGACATCTGCGCAAACAATCTGGACAACCAACTTTCAAGAAACGTTAATTGAATTATATATAGCCATTAGTTATGCTCCACTTATTTGATTGGACAAATGGTGTTTCAAGATATCTGAAATGTTTTGCCATTTACATTCACTCTCTTAGTCCGCATTTGCTGCATTGAATGTTTGATCCTGGTTTAGATTCTTTTGAAACTACATTCATCAACAATATATAGAATATAGAAACATATTGTGTCTGAAATATCAGTTGTTCAGTATTAATTTCTTATTTATTGAATTACTGCATGTAAACAATATCACCAAGTAATAACTTGATAAAAAGAGGATTCTGATTTTGAATAATAGCAGGTCAACTAACAGCATGCTTCCTCTAGACAATCAGATAATTTGCACTGTCAAACTTCACACGATAATATTGTATTATGGGACAAATATTCTCCATACCTTCTCAATCCCTCCTTCTTATCATCTCTGCTCAAGCACATATCCAGATGTTTATTAATGTGCTGTTCGGGCACACCTACTCCACAGACAGGGCATTCCACTGCAACACACATTATTAACAAATTATTGCTTATTATAACCAGCACAAAATTACAAAGATGTTTTTAAGATGGTGTCACCGCTTTAAAAATATATATATAATAATTCCCTTATTGTGAAGAAAACTCAATGCATCAGTGGACAACCCATTATCAATGCATTAAGGGATAAACAATGTAATAGACTGATAGACAAACCCATTACACTTTTAACATTTAACTAATATACTTGTTTATTTCAAACATACAATATAAATTCAACAAAACAGCATGTCATGCACATCACCTTTAACCAGTGGCTTATTGTGAGAAGTGGAAGGAAAAGCAGTTACATCCATCTTTTCGTCTTTCACCATTCCCATTGTATCCTCTACATTTTCTTGCTTGACGTTACCTAGCTGCTGTAAACACAGCTCCATGGGTTCTGATTTGACTGGCACATGAAGCTTAAGACTTGTTTGGGTCTCTGATGAGGGAATCACAGGGGTCTTCTTCTGGAAAAAATGACTGAGGGTGTTTGCTTCCTTTCTGAGGCCCTTTCGTCTTGCTGCTTTGCCTTTGATCATCATAACCGGGGTTTCCGGGGAAATAGGGGGTGATTCCAAATTTGAGTGACACAATTTTTGCCTGGTGAGATGAGAGAGATTGTATTTAGTATATTTTAAAAATTAGTTTAGTGCTGTGATGGCAAAGCTGAATTTTCAGCAGCCATTGGTCCAGTCACATGTACTTTCAGAGATCATTCTAATATGCCAATTTGATGCACAAGTATTTTTTTTTTTTTTAAGTTTTTTAATTTGATGCACAAGAGTTTTTGTGCCAGCAGACCTGCAGGGATAAAAGGGGCTTCCACATACTTTTGGGCCATGTGGTGTGTGTTTGAGGGACAAACAGTACAATATGTAATATATATATCAAAGACACAAAAACATTCTTCAAGAACAAACTGGGCCAAGGACAAAAAAACGAAAGGTTGTTTGAGCATCTGTTTGAGCCACTAAAGTGACAATTTGTCAGCAAAACTGTGCTTCTCTATACAATGTGTAAGCCTTCGAATATCTCCGCTTCCCTTCTGAGGGAGAGTGAGAGACGAAATCGTGAAAAATAATTTGAGGGGAGAATAGGAGGGCAGAAGGAGCGAGAAAGAGAAAAGGAGTACATAAAATGAAGTGAGAGAGAGAGAGTGAATGCAGGCAAGCACCTGTCGGTTTCGCAATTCCAGTGGAAATGTGGAAAGCCAACAAATGCAGAGAGTGGCTGTGAGGCCATTACAGAGCCATAAAGTGGAGTCAATGAGGTGTGAAAACGCTACTTTCCATATTGAAACCTTTTATTTCTCTTTGTCTGACCATTAGTCCACATACACGCATGCAAAACTAAACACTTAAGAAAAAAAAGAACAAGAAACAAGGTTCCCCAATCTGTATTAATGTGGCTGTGACCATTTTGGGTCTACATTACTATCTGAAGGGTGATGTCAGTTTTCTTCCTTATATGACAATGCTATTAGAAAAGATCTAGTGGCAAACAGACCAAAGCTAAAAAGGGATATAAAATAGCATCTTCACCCTTATACCCTAAAAAAAGCCTCAATCCCAATCTTCTTGTTAAGTTAAAAGCAAAATGTAATACATGCTCACAAAGCTCGATTTACAGAATGGCACCATGACTTATTAAAAAGTCACTTGTTTGATCTATATCCTAACATAACTCTGGAGTCTAAATTAATAAACAAATGTGTGTTCACAGGTTATTTGCAAGAGTCAGTAGAGAGTAAATGAAAATATCAGAAAAGAATTCAGGATGCACGTTTTCTGCACTGATTATGGGGAAAAATTGGGGAAAAGTGTTTAAAGGAGTGGAAAGTACTACACTTTATTGGTAGCAGAAAGAATGATCATCAAATTGATTGAAAACAACTACAGATGCAATCATAATGTGCAACGCACTTGTTCATACTGAATTGAAATCTACTTGAAATATCACAAGCACACATATTAAGGGCCTTTATGTAGAAGTCTTAAAGACAAAGCTGCAACAAAAAAATAAATAACATACCTTTTAAAGGGTCAGACAGAGGGTGGAATTGTCATGATTATACTAACTAAATCCTGACTTCTTGGAGGAAAAAAAACTTAACATAATAAGTAGACCTCATGCAAAAATAAAATGATAAATCATTATTAGGAAAAAATATATGATCCTCTTAACTAATGAATAACACCCTGTCCTAATTTTTTGGCCTTTCTTCAGTAATGCTTTTAAAAATCAACTGCAGGCTTAACTACCTACCCAGCCAAGATCATTAAAATAAACCTCATTTTTTACGATTTTTATAACTAGTCAACTTAATGTTACTACAACATGATTCAAATAGCTTTTTCTTTATTAACCTTAATCTAGTTAAAGAAAATCCTATTCTAAGTGCAGCACACATGAAGTTGTCAACATGATGTAAATGTTAAACAAATCACTTGTTAAATAATATATTTGCAGAAAAGATGCATGAACTACAACTACATGCTGTACAAACTTGTCTTATAGCCTACATGTTATATGTTCAGAAATAATAGGCTACAATGAAAATGCTTCAAAAAAATTCTCAACAATGTAATTCTAATTCAAAATGACTGCTTATACATAGAATCCGAAAATTGTACATTTCTAAACTGTGCGCTTGTAAATATATCTGTACATTCATTTAAAGTTACATTTATCTATATTTATACTTCTGTATATAGTGCATTATTTGATTTTCTGTTTTTCTTATATTAGCGTTATACTCGGTCTCTACTGTGTAATTCCTGTCTGCTGCACTAGTTTGCACTATGTCCATACTTTCTTCTGCACTGGAAGCTCCGGTCACTAAATCAAATTCCTTGTCTGTGTAAACATACTGGGGGTTGAACGACTTCTGATTTTTTGAAGTCGACTTTTACGTGATGAAAGTCGAGTCGAAGTCGACTAGTCGCTGATGACGTCATTAATGAACAAATAAGTCTGGGGCTGTGACAAACACCTTGTGCACAACTATGGAATATAACACAGCGCTGCCCACATGGCTGTTGCTCCTATAACAGCTTTTTTTATCAGTT
>NW_015650690.1:712264-714864 GCF_001515625.1 Sinocyclocheilus rhinocerous | reverse complement strand
GAGAGAGTGCGCGCACTTAAAACGTGTCTCTCCTCTCACTCAAACTGTGTCCTGTGCACTCTCCAATCTCTGTGCTCATGCACTAGATATGAATTATTTTAGCACCCGAATTAAACGTTGTCAAAAGTTATCATTATGCACTTTCAAAAAGTAGTCTCAAAACAGATTTGTGCAGGGCCTTTCCTTTATTTTTTATTGTTGTATTTTTGTGTCTAAAAACTTCATATAAAACATCAATGTTATGTCATAATATGTCAGATACCTCATTTAAAACTTCATTTAGAATTTAAAATCATTGCAATAAATTCTCAGTTGGTATGATGACAATAAGTAACTACTCCTCAAATCAACATCAAATGCAAAAATAGATGTAAATGATGCAAGATATAATACAATAAATGCCCTAATAGCATCGCTGTTTAGACATTTATTGGGAGTTTTTTTTGAGGACACAGTTTGAGTGAGAGGAGAGACACGTTTTAAGTGTGCGCACTCTCTCCGGGCGAGAGCAGCATGTATCTGAGCACGCGCGTCCGGTTTTGTGCGAGAGCAAAAGAAATCCGCACGCGAGTTAACCGTGGGGAATTTTATCATGATTTATCGTCAAACCGGTAATCGTTACATCCCACAAACACACAAGGAATTTGTTGTGGGTTTTTTTAAGGAGCTCTTGGTACATACATGCATACATACATAAATACATACATATCTAACATGAGAACTGAAACATTTCAATAAGACTTATATCTGAGTCTTCTTATATCTGATTTGCTGGCTGACCCAAACCAGACAGTTATTTATACTGTTGAGCACAAAAGAAGATATTTTGAAGAATGTGGGTAACCAAACAGGTGATGGTAGCCACTGACTTACATAAGGGCCTTTCGCACCGCGGGAACCTTTTCATAGTACCTGAACTAATTGTGGAACTACCCACTTTTTGGCGTGTTCGCACCTCAGGAATAGGTTTTAGTTCTAGGAAATCTGTTTGGAGGAACTAAATTAGCTCCTACTTCAGAGCAGGGTCTAAAACAGTTCTATAGGAACTATCAGTGACGTAAGTGTATGCTGATTGGCCAAACGCACGCGAAACACCGGCCACCCGACATTTTTAAAAAGCCATGTAAGCATATTTACTCCACGAACATGAAAAACAGCGATAACGGCATTTACCTGTTGTCTGCAGTGTTGTGTTCTTTTCTCAGCTTCGATGACATGTAACACTGCAAGTTGTCATAAACAAATTAGTCTCTTAGCCCAACTTTTTGCTCTTGGCTAATCCACTGAAAGATGGAGGTGGGTACAGAGAGCTGTGTTAGTTTATTCAGAAGGATATCCGGGATGATGGTGTTGAAAGCGGAGCTGAAGTCCACAAACAGGATCCTTGCATAAGTCCCTGGTTTTTCCAGATGTTGGAGGATGTAGTGCAGTCCCATGTTGACTGCGTCATCCACAGACCTGTTTGTTTGGTAAGCAAACTGCAGGGGGTCCAGTAAGCGTCCAGTGATGTCCTTCAAGTATGCCAACACGAGCCTCTCAAATTACTTCATGACCACATATGTTAAAGCAACAGGTCTGTAGTCATTTAGTCCTGTGATTTTTGGATTCTTGGGTACAGGGATGATGGTGGAGCGTTTGAAGCAGGAAGGTACTTCACACGGCTCCAGTGATCTGTTGAAGATCAATGTGAAGACGGATGACAGCTGGACAGCACAGGCTTTGAGGCAGGCTGGAGAGACACCGTCTGGGCCTTTGGCTTTCTTATCTTCTGTTTCCTGATGACTTTGCGTACATCATCTTCACATATCTTAAGTGCAGGCTGAGAAGCAGTAGGGGGGAGGGAGGGGGAGGGTGTTGATAACAGTGTTGTGAGACGGTCAGAGTGGCTGTGGGGTGTCAGACCAGGCTTTTGTTTTTCAAACCTGCAGTAAAACTCGTTCAGGTCTTCAGCTAGTTGTTGATTGGCCTCAGTGCTGGGGGATGGGGTCTTGTAGCTGGTGATGGCTTTCAGGCCATTCCACACTGATGTAGGGTCATTGCTTGAAAGCTGTTTTTTTTAGCTTTTCAGAGTAGTTTTTCTTTGCCACAAGTAGTTTGAACTGAAATGTGTGTTGGCAGTGTGTGTACACAACTAGGGCTTGGTATCGATTCAGATGTCCCGATTCGATTCGATTTCGATTCACAAGCTCTCGATTCGATTCGATTCTCGATTTTTTTTTATTACATTCAGTGAATATAGTTTTAATACAAATGCTATTGATATTTCTAAAAAATGAACAGTAAACATCAGTTTACAAATGGTGCATTAAATAATTCCCCCTTTCTCAAATTGAGCCGATCTCAGATCTCTTCCTAATAACATGCTAGTTAGCAAGTTTCACGATGAATGCGGCTAAAGTTTACCATCTCTCAGAGAGCAGCAAGGAAGAGAGGGGCGGGGTGAGCAGATCTCATTTGCATTTAAAGCGACATGCAATAAAACAGCTTGCTGTGGACAGAGCTGTTTCTGACAGGGTAAAAACGGTATTGTTTTACACTACCATTGAGAAATTAACCAAACTATGTTACAGACTTTTCATTAAGACCCTAAAGAATCATAT
>NW_015650690.1:709546-711554 GCF_001515625.1 Sinocyclocheilus rhinocerous | reverse complement strand
AATAAACGGTAAAATGCTAATGAAGTGACTCTCAGAGCAGCTGGAGATGACATTCGTGTTCATATCATCATATAGTGAGATGGCAGAAGCTGAAAACACCGCGAGCGTCATCCGCGCTTTAGTATGTGTGTAGTAAACAAAAAAGTGCGCCGCACCATCCGCCATTCATTCATTGCGGAAATCATGGCGCCTTATGCGTGATATCAAATGCTTCCGCAGATTTATAGTATTACTATAGCATTTCACCTGAGCATTGCGAATCACGCGTATGGCCATGATAAGTGCTGAATGAATGACAGGCTTTCTGTTGTAACATCGCGCAAGGTAAATAAGGGTGACATCTAGTGGAGAAGACTAATGATAAGATTCACGTTAATCAGATCTTATTTTAAATGTGTGCTGAAATAAATCGGAAAAGATCGATTCGCGGCTTTTGAGAATCGATATCGAATCGACGTCATTTTAAAAAACTATTAATCGAAAAATCTATATTTTTTTTGCCCAGCCCTATACACAACCACCCTATAATGATAAAGATCCACCCAGTGTTTTTTTAATCTCATTAAATAATTTCCCCTTTCTCAAATTGAGCCGATCTCAGATCTCTTCCTAATAACATGCTAGTTAGCAAGTTTCACGATGAATGCGGCTAAAGTTTACCATCTCTCAGAGAGCAGCAAGGAAGAGAGGGGCGGGGTGAGCAGATCTCATTTGCATTTAAAGCGACATGCAATAAAACAGCTTGCTGTGGACAGAGCTGTTTCTGACAGGGTAAAAACGGTATTGTTTTACACTACCATTGAGAAATTAACCAAACTATGTTACAGACTTTTCATTAAGACCCTAAAGAATCATATCAACTTGTGGAAAATGGGCATCCGATGACCCCTTTAAGTTGAAGACTTTATATTACTGCATGTCTACAGTCTGAGAACTTAAGATTGCTTGAAAGGGAGCACGGCAGATCAGCTTCCTTGAGTCCTGCAGCAGGTGAAGTATGCCAAAGGTATAGACCTGAATATTGAAAATAAAATCCCACTTGATTGTTAAAGGAAATCCAGAATCTCATGGCAGGCTAGGACGCTACATGTTCTAGTTTGTCATGAGATGCTGAACAATTAGAAACAACTTCATCTCTTAAAATTCTAATAAATTAGCTGATTTTCTGATACCTTCAGGCAAGTTAGAACAATCTTAAATTTAAAGTCTCCTTCCAGTTAATGGATTTAGAGTAACGCTGTGCAATTGGATGGTTGTTTATTGTCTACCTGCCTTCTTCATGACTGTTTCACACTCTCTGAACAAGAACAAATGTAGCATTGAAAGAGCAAAAGCTTAAACATGCACATAACAGAACTGAAGCATAAGTTGATACATTATTCATAAGAAAAACATGTTTGGTGCCAACTCCCACAAAACCCTGTGATAAAACATACATTGACACAATCAGAATGTCTGGGACTTTGTAGCTAAATCTTAAATGAATGTTACAGAGAAAGACATCAAAATGAGAACAGTATTCATCAGATAATCAACATTTATAGGAGTTTTATAAAAATAGTATATATCCAACAACATAAGGATTTTCACATATGCAGAATGACAGAAGCACCATATTCAACCTTTACCTTTTAAGATTAGATCCTTGGTCAAATATAGACTGAATATGACTTGACCTCTCACTCTGCCCATTATCAAAAACTGACGGGCTACCTTAAATACATATCTCTCGCGGGTATAAAAACTCCTGAAGTGAGTTGTATCAAACTTACGGCCATAAAAAGTTTTAAATACGTTAAATGGTATAAGAAATGTCTTAATTATAATTTCATGAGGTCTTACAGTCGGGGACGGAAAGACAAGAGTCGCGATACGGCTGGATTAAACTTCAAAAGGCAATGATGTCATTGAATAAATATGAGCGATGCACGTGTCAAGTCGAAACGCTGTGAGAATGTCTTTATTTGAATGTATCTGAAAGGAACCGACTGTCCTCAGAAACGTGTCG
>NW_015650690.1:705753-707779 GCF_001515625.1 Sinocyclocheilus rhinocerous | reverse complement strand
AGACAAGAGTCGCGATACGGCTGGATTAAACTTCAAAAGGCAATGATGTCATTGAGTAAATATGAGCGCTGCACGTTTCAAGTCAAAACGCTGCGCGGATGTCTTTATTTGAATGTATCTGAAGGGAACCGACTGTCCTCAGAAACGTGTCATTGGCATTTTAATTACATTTGACCTATAATTCCTCATAAAGCAGCATTTATGAGCGCGGAGCTGCTTTGTGTACACACCCGTTACCGGGGAAACCGCAATATTTCAGCGCTCCTAAAGCGCCACCTCGTGGAAGAGAATGAATAGCATTTAAAAGAACATGCACTAAAACGGCTTGCTGAAAACAGAGCTGATTTTGACAAGTTAAAAGGGTGTTGTTTTACACTACCATTGAGAAATTAACCAAACTATGTTACAGACTTTTCATTAAGACCCTAAAGAATCATATCAACTTGTGGAAAATGGGCATCCGATGACCCCTTTAAGTTGAAGACTTTATATTACTGCATGTCTACAGTCTGAGAACTTAAGATTGCTTGAAAGGGAGCACGGCAGATCAGCTTCCTTGAGTCCTGCAGCAGGTGAAGTATGCCAAAGGTATAGACCTGAATATTGAAAATAAAATCCCACTTGATTGTTAAAGGAAATCCAGAATCTCATGGCAGGCTAGGACGCTACATGTTCTAGTTTGTCATGAGATGCTGAACAATTAGAAACAACTTCATCTCTTAAAATTCTAATAAATTAGCTGATTTTCTGATACCTTCAGGCAAGTTAGAACAATCTTAAATTTAAAGTCT
This sequence comes from Sinocyclocheilus rhinocerous, assembly GCF_001515625.1. Lineage (NCBI taxonomy): Eukaryota > Metazoa > Chordata > Actinopteri > Cypriniformes > Cyprinidae > Sinocyclocheilus > Sinocyclocheilus rhinocerous. The sequence continues at coordinate 706,988 of NW_015650690.1, read as the reverse complement.
CCTTCCAGTTAATGGATTTAGAGTAACGCTGTGCAATTGGATGGTTGTTTATTGTCTACCTGCCTTCTTCATGACTGTTTCACACTCTCTGAACAAGAACAAATGTAGCATTGAAAGAGCAAAAGCTTAAACATGCACATAACAGAACTGAAGCATAAGTTGATACATTATTCATAAGAAAAACATGTTTGGTGCCAACTCCCACAAAACCCTGTGATAAAACATACATTGACACAATCAGAATGTCTGGGACTTTGTAGCTAAATCGTAAATTGCCTTAAATTTATTTGTAGAAATTCTGCAGATACCCTGTAAATAGAGAAATAAAATTCCTTCCTTTATATTTGTGTATTGAAAATATTTTTGATTGACATTTAAACTCCGATCTGATTTTCTATATTTAAAAAAAAAAAAGTAGTTTTTTTTTTATTTGGGATAGTTTAATTAATTTTCGGGCTACCAAAATCTGAAGAGTACCTGCCCGAAGGGCTACCAGGGATTTAGAAATTTTGCGAGCCCTGAGACTGCTATTCAGACCCACACAAAATTTGCAGCCATAGAACTCCTCAGAAAGCTCTTTATAGTTCTGCAGAAATTAATCACTATTCATTCACAAAGTGACTGGATTATAGTATAAAAATATTTATAATAGTTTAACACATTTTACTATGTTTAAAACTTCTGCAGTGTTCCATATTTTCCCCCAAAAACAATGTAATATGCAAAACCAGTCTGCAGAATACATGCTGTATAGTAGGGCTGTCAAAATGGCTGAAAAACTAAATTCGAATTTTTTACTTAAATATTATCAAAATTCAAATTATATTCAAATTTAAAATGCATAATTTCAGTTAGGGTGAAGAAAAGTTTTTGGCTTCTCTCCTGAGGCCACAAGAGGGCGCATCGAGCAAAATATTACTAATGCACGTTTATTCAAAGCATAAGATAACATGACTATCTGTGAAAAAAGTGCATAATGTTTAAAATAATGTTCATAAACCAATTATAATTAAGTTGCTTAAACAACTATAAACAAAACAGCATCATGCATGTATGCATAGTTTAATACAAAGGGCCGAAAGCCAATCACACAGAATACATTTTTCATTTAAAAACACGAGTTGCAGTGGGATGGGGGAAAAAACCCGCCATTTAGTCTCAAGATAAGTTGAACTTGCATAAATTTTATTTGCCTTTCTAAACATGCGGTTCTCTTGTGCGAGACGCGAGTGCAA
>NW_015650690.1:667517-705158 GCF_001515625.1 Sinocyclocheilus rhinocerous | reverse complement strand
TGTAAATAGTGAAATAAAATTCCTTCCTTCATATTTGTGTATTGAAAATATTTTTGATTGACATTTAAACTCCGATCTGATTTTTTAAAATTAAAAAAAAAAAAGTAGTTTTTTTTTTATTTGGGATAGTTTAATTAATTTTCGGGCTACCAAAATCTGAAGAGTACCTGCCCGAAGGGCTACCAGGGATTTAGAAATTTTGCGAGCCCTGAGACTGCTATTCAGACCCACACAAAATTTGCAGCCATAGAACTCCTCAGAAAGCTCTTTATAGTTCTGCAGAAATTAATCACTATTCATTCACAAAGTGACTGGATTATAGTATAAAAATATTTATAATAGTTTAACACATTTTACTATGTTTAAAACTTCTGCAGTGTTCCATATTTTCCCCCAAAAACAATGTAATATGCAAAACCAGTCTGCAGAATACATGCTGTATAGTAGGGCTGTCAAAATGGCTGAAAAACTAAATTCAAATTTTTTACTTAAATATTATCAAAATTCAAATTATATTCAAATTTAAAATGCATAATTTCAGTTAGGGTCTGGCAGCAGCGTTCTGGATGAGCTGCATCTGTCTAATGGTCTTCTTGGGAAGGCCGGTGAGGAGACCATTACAATAGTCCACCCTGCTGGTGATAAAGGCATGAACAAGTTTCTCCAACTATTGACTGGAAACAAAACATCTAATTCTTGCAATGTTTTTTAGATGATAGTATGCTGATTTAGTTACTGCTTTGACATGACTACTGAAACTAAGGTCTGTCTCCAGAATCACACCAAGATTCCTGACTTGATAATGTTAATAATGTTGTTAATAATAATTAAGATTTTTAAATGTTTTTGAAAGAACTCTCTTATGCTTCCCAAGGCTAAATTAATTTGATCAAAAATACAGTAAAAAAAATCCTGTAAATAATTGTATATATGTGTAAGTAATTGTTTTCAATTTGAATATATTTTGAAATATAATTTAATCCTGTGATGGCAAAGCTGAATTTTCAGCAGCCATTATTCCAGTCTTCAGTGTCACATTAACCTTCATAAATCATTCGAATATGCTGATTTGCAATTATTATTAGTGCTTAAAGATTAACAATGGTTCTTATTATTAATGTTGAGAACAAGTTCATTAAATAGCATTTACTTAAAAATAGATTTTTTGTAACATTATAAATATCTTTACTGTCACGTTTGATCAATTTATTGCATGCTTGCTGTATTATAAGAGTATTCACTTATTGTTTTTTAATAATAATATTAAGCAACATAAAATGATTACACATTGATTAAAATAAAAAAAATGTTTCTTGAGCACTATTAAGCATTTTAAAGTAATTTCTGAAGGATCGTGTGACACTGAAGACTGGAGAATTGGCTGTTGAAAATTTATTTTTTTGCCATCTCTTAAAATATATTCAAAAAGCTGTTTTAATTATGAGAAGGACAGGATCCCATTGCTCTATTAAACTGAATATCGTTCTTTACTTAATAACAAAATTAAGACGTTTTCATACAGTATTGCACTAACAAACACACTTTTTGCTACACACTGAGTAAAATCACACAGATATGTAACTGATTTCCTTAGCTTGACTTGGATAGCGATATAGCCTCATCTAATCTACGGTAAGTGCACCTATCAGACATACGAGTATGGAAAATGAAATTACACGTTGAAACTGAGGTTCAATTGCACTATTCGGGTGCTTATTTTGCATGAATATGATGGAGGCTGACTGACAAGTGTAAGTATACAGGTACGCGTTCCAAATGGCTTAAACGTGAAAGGGATTATTCTCTGACGTCTACTGGTGCCTCTCTTTGTGGATCACAGAACACGGGCAAAATGTAATGGATAGCAAAGTGAAACTGCAGTCTTAACTGCCAAGATACAAGAAAACCTTTTAGAAAATAATAAGCCCATTTTGTCTTCAAGGTGGATATCATTAAATCATGGGGTTCTCAGGTCGTCAGAGTATGTCCACCAGTGTATACTTTAGATTTGGATGTGTGACATACATTGATAAGCACAACTGTAGAAAGCTGTGAGGGTAAAGATCTTTGCTTTCAGCACTCTATGGCTTGGCAGAGTTACAATTGGACTATAAAATGTGTCAGACAGTAATTCAATATCCACAATGGGCATTTGACTAAGCTTTCTTTGTTTATCTGAATAAAAAAAAAATAGTTTCAAGTGTAAGTAGCAGCATTTTATTGACTACCTGATTTAAACTTGCTGCTATGACCATACATTTTTTTTTTTTAAATGCTGATATTACACTTGAAAAAAAGAAGAATAAGAAGAAGAAGAAGAAGAAGTAAATGTACTGGTATTTTTCTGCCAGGACATTATCCGTTCATTTCAAGGATATTTCTGTTAACCGTAAAACATGCACTGAAGTACAAAATTAAAAATACAGGTAAAACACCAGTAAAAAAAAACTATACAGAAAATTTATTCATTTTAATACAGTATTATTGTGCCCTATTTTTACAGATTTTTTTTTAACAATGTACAGAAACATAATTTTTTTATGCAAGAGACTTTTTTTTTGGCTTTTATTAAATGTATGGATTTTATTTAATAAAAGTAAAAAAAACAAATGCATCATTAAAATAAATGGGATATGGAGAACGTGACTTGAGTTCAATTATGAAAGTTTGCCCATTCTTCCGAAAGAAAGAAAGAAATCATTCAAATCATTGAAGGAGAACTTTATGTATATAGTATCTTTATACAACCCCATTAAATACGTTTAATATGTATAAAATAATAATATGTTGTTGTGTGTAATATACAGTTGTTGTTGTTTTTTTCTTGTTTTTAAGCAATTTTATTAAATGCTTATGAAAGTAGTCTATATATAGTTATAAAAGTATATTCCAGGCTTTGTCACTTGCGTCCCATACTGAAAATCCTCCATACTGAAAAGCTCCACAGAAGATTCAGCCCAGTTGTTCAGACTAAAATACATAGAACTATCTAAAAATGATCACATAAACTAGTGTTGAAGTGTACATATTCGATTGCTCGATTACACAACAAATATCAATGTCTTTGTCATCAAAATACCACACAAAAAGTCTTTGTGAGTTCTCTCAATTAAAGCATCAGATCAGATCAGTCCTGCTGCCATTGAGACCAGTGAGCTGTCCTTAACTTTCAAATAAATCTGGACGATGTTCAAAAAACCGTCATACTTTTTTGAGCATTGTGAAGTCCACGTAATAAAATGTAAATTTATGACACAACCCAGCCTTCAGTCAGGCTGTTCCACCAAATTGGACAACCAAACAGACAGGACAATTGTAAGAGTGGTGACCAAAGGCCAGCAAAACACTTCTTGGATGAAATGGCAAAAACTGTCCATCAACGATCTTTTCACCACACTTCATTTGCTTGGCCTCTCTGGGAAAGTGGCCGAAAGAAAGCCAATTTTGAGAAACGCCAACATTAAGTCAGTGCTGCAGTAAACTAAAAGCCATGCGAAGCATTTGAAAGTGATGAAACTAAATTTGTGCTCTTTGGCCTGAATGCTAAGCACTGTGTTGACAAAGTAACACCTCCCCTAACATCAGTCAAGAACGGTTGTGGCAGCAGTACGCCTGTGCCTTAGGGTTGCTTTAAGAAACTGGAAAATTTTCAAAGTTTCAGTCAGTCAGAGATATCACTTAAGATACATTTTCCCAAAGGACAATGAAGCAAAAAGTAAATGCTACATTATATAATTGGCCTGCAAAAAAAATAATAATAATAATCTGGAATGACAGGCTTCAGGCAGACTTCAGACTTCAATTTAAGACTTCAACTATAAATATTTCTAAATTGCAGTACAAAGAAAATATTGGTATAATTTGGTACAATTATAAAAATTACAATAATGGGGGAAATATTAATGTAGAAATTGCATAGAATTTAGGAGGTAACTATTTTAAAATAAATTTTATTCAAAATTCTATATTTTAATTTTATCATTTAAATTTGACTATAAAAAATAAATGCAAGAAAACAGTTTTGCAGCATATTTGTTTTCCCTGCTCAATGGTTGTAGCACAGCTAATGCACAGATTACTTCCTTATTATACATATGCATGCTTAATCTCACTCTCTTATTCTGATTTTTACATGCAGATTAGTTAGTGTAAGTGAGACAGAACCTTTGGTGAACTCTGCTTTCCACTATTACTCAGTTTAATTTCTGTTTCCCTTTCTAAACATGGGGCTTGAACCCTGTCAGATTTGATCGCTCTCACTGGTCTGATCAAACCCGACAGGATAACAATTAAATTCATTTTAATACAGTATTATTGTGCCCTATTTTTACAGATTTTTTTTTAACAATGTACAGAAACATAATTTTTTTATGCAAGAGACTTTTTTTTGGGCTTTTATTAAATGTATGGATTTTATTTAATAAAAGTAAAAAAAACAAATGCATCATTAAAATAAATGGGATATGGAGAACGTGACTTGAGTTCAATTATGAAAGTTTGCCCATTCTTCCGAAAGAAAGAAAGAAATCATTCAAATCATTGAAGGAGCACTTTATGTATATAGTATCTTTATACAACCCCATTAAATACGTTTAATATGTATAAAATAATAATATGTTGTTGTGTGTAATATACAGTTGTTGTTGTTTTTTTCTTGTTTTTAAGCAATTTTATTAAATGCTTATGAAAGTAGTCTATATATAGTTATAAAAGTATATTCCAGGCTTTGTCACTTGCGTCCCATACTGAAAATCCTCCATACTGAAAAGCTCCACAGAAGATTCAGCCCAGTTGTTCAGACTAAAATACATAGAACTATCTAAAAATGATCACATAAACTAGTGTTGAAGTGTACATATTCGATTGCTCGATTACACAACAAATATCAATGTCTTTGTCATCAAAATACCACACAAAAAGTCTTTGTGAGTTCTCTCAATTAAAGCATCAGATCAGATCAGTCCTGCTGCCATTGAGACCAGTGAGCTGTCCTTAACTTTCAAATAAATCTGGACGATGTTCAAAAAACCGTCATACTTTTTTGAGCATTGTGAAGTCCACGTAATAAAATGTAAATTTATGACACAACCCAGCCTTCAGTCAGGCTGTTCCACCAAATTGGACAACCAAACAGACAGGACAATTGTAAGAGTGGTGACCAAAGGCCAGCAAAACACTTCTTGGATGAAATGGCAAAAACTGTCCATCAACGATCTTTTCACCACACTTCATTTGCTTGGCCTCTCTGGGAAAGTGGCCGAAAGAAAGCCAATTTTGAGAAACGCCAACATTAAGTCAGTGCTGCAGTAAACTAAAAGCCATGCGAAGCATTTGAAAGTGATGAAACTAAATTTGTGCTCTTTGGCCTGAATGCTAAGCACTGTGTTGACAAAGTAACACCTCCCCTAACATCAGTCAAGAACGGTTGTGGCAGCAGTACGCCTGTGCCTTAGGGTTGCTTTAAGAAACTGGAAAATTTTCAAAGTTTCAGTCAGTCAGAGATATCACTTAAGATACATTTTCCCAAAGGACAATGAAGCAAAAAGTAAATGCTACATTATATAATTGGCCTGCAAAAAAAAAAATAATAATAATCTGGAATGACAGGCTTCAGGCAGACTTCAGACTTCAATTTAAGACTTCAACTATAAAGATTTCTAAATTGCAGTACAAAGAAAATATTGGTATAATTTGGTACAATTATAAAAATTACAATAATGGGGGAAATATTAATGTAGAAATTGCATAGAATTTAGGAGGTAACTATTTTAAAATAAATTTTATTCAAAATTCTATATTTTAATTTTATCATTTAAATTTGACTATAAAAAATAAATGCAAGAAAACAGTTTTGCAGCATATTTGTTTTCCCTGCTCAATGGTTGTAGCACAGCTAATGCACAGATTACTTCCTTATTATACATATGCATGCTTAATCTCACTCTCTTATTCTGATTTTTACATGCAGATTAGTTAGTGTAAGTGAGACAGAACCTTTGGTGAACTCTGCTTTCCACTATTACTCAGTTTAATTTCTGTTTCCCTTTCTAAACATGGGGCTTGAACCCTGTCAGATTTGATCGCTCTCACTGGTCTGATCAAACCCGACAGGATAACAATTAAAGTCCTGCCGGATTAAGAGTCAGCTGTAAAAGAACATACAAATCATTATGTCAAGCACACACAAGGACAAATACAAAACTGAAAAATATTATTTTATCTGATTTCCGCTACCATTAGTCTTTGACAATTGCACCATGCAGTCGTTCTCTCACTACAGCTATTTTAAGCTCACTACAGGAGATAAAACACACACATCACATGCTTGGTATTTAATACTGGTATTTTGGACAAAATAATGATTGGTACAATTACAGCAATGCAAGTGTTACATGTGTGCGAACATGTTAACGCATTGACTAAGGTGACATTAATGTCCATCTCTAACGATATGGCTCAGGTTCAATAAATATGAAGGCACACTGTTAAAAATTTCCTGTAGAAATTACAGTAACTTACTGGCAGCAGTTCGCCAGTAACTTACTGAAAATTAAACTTAAAGTAAAAATACTGTATTAATATTTACAGTACAATTTAACTTGCTGTAAATGTATTTACAGTATGTGTACTATACTTTTAGTTTTTACTGTAAAATATACGGTAATTTTATGGTCTTTTCTCCAGTAATGTATTGAAATACAAGAAATATATATATATAATTTAAATGAAAATGAGCAATGACAACTGTGTAACCCAGGAACCCAGAGTTTTTCTGCCGATAGCTGCTATGAGGTCAGGTAATGTGTGAAATCCTACCGCGCACACGCTCTCGAAACCCCGCACAAGTCTCCCTCGTGCCCCGCGGACGGAGGATGTGTGAATCCGGGGTTACCAATATGAACCGCGAATGTAGATACCTTCATATACTACTACAGTTACCAAACATGAAAAATAAAAAACTGAAAGTCACTTACAGTTGTGAATCACTCCTCTTGCCGCTCCCGAATGTCGACCGTTGAAGATCCCACCTCTGTAGATTTGAAATTTACAGCAATATGCTGTACATTTGCTTCAAACGTCATGCGACCCCAGAATGCATTGCAGTTTACAGCAATATGCGGTATTATTAGAAAAACAACCAGCTGCTGTAAAATATTGCTGTAATTTTTTACAGCAATTTGTTACAGTGTTTGCTTATCAACTTTTTAAAGGGAGGTAAAAACGCTTCCCACACCTTTTGTTTTCACTAACCCTAACCCTATGCATATAAATTGTTTTAACTATGCTTCCTTAAGTTACATCTATAATTTATTGTCAATTTTGGTTGTTGAGCACCTGGAGGACAGCAAAATCTCTGCCAATCACAACATGACCCTCATGCCTTCACCTGAAGTGGGGAGGAAAATGACAATACATTAAATGAATAGTTCACCCAAACAATTAAAACTTCCTGAAAATTAACTCACCCTCAGGCCATTTAAGTTTAGAATATTTTTTTTTCTTACAAACATGCAGATTTTCTCTTCACAAGACATAAATTGATGGACTGGAGTTGTGTGGATTATTTGTGGATTATTGAAATGATTTTATCAGCTGTTTGGACTCTCATTCTGACGGCACCCATTCACTGCTGAGGATCCAGTAGAGAGCAAGTGATGTAATCAAAATCTGTTCTCATGAAGAAATATATAATCTACATCATAAATGACCTGAGGGTGAGTAAATTTTCAGCAATTTTTTATTTTTGGATGAATTATTCTTTTAACACAAAATGACAATAAATAAATAAATAAATAAATAAATAAATAGTAATAATAATAATAATAATAATAATAATAATAATAATAATAATAAAAATATCATTGTCTTTCTAAATGACAATATTTCTCCCTTTCTCATAACATATCACTTTTGGTTCAAATCTTTACATTGTCCTGTACGTCAAAAGAAGTGTGGTTTTAACACATTTTAAATATATGTTTATGTTTTTAAACAATTCACCAAAAATGAAAATGAAACTTTTTTTAGAGCTTGATAGTCGCTGATTACCATTAATTTTCAGTATATTGAAAATAGCCTCCTTCCTAACATCTATTTTGTTGTCCGTGAAGAAAGAAAATCATGCAGGTTTAGAGTAAACGAAGGCATAATTATCATTTTGAGCAAACTCTCCTTTCAAGTGAAGACAATAGGTGTCAGCATCCTTGAATCACACTGATGATGCAAAGTCCCAGTTTTATTTATTTTTCTCTGATTGTTGAAGAATAATTATGGAGGTCAATTCACAAACACATGCACATGCTCTCAGGGGACTTGTAAATGTCACAGGCAATCAGTTCACTCTGGCCCAATTTATTTCATTAGTCTGACTGATTAAATACCTGAGGACAAGCCAATACATCTTCAGTGCTCAATCTCTTTAACTCTGGCACAGTGAGAGTTAAGAGGATTTAGAAGGCAAGATCATTCTTTGCTCAATTAGTTTCTGTTTCTGTGGGAGTTTTCATTTGTTTTCCTTGTTTTAGAAGATTTAGAAACCAGAGAAACACCTGGGTTTTGTTTATTAACTCTTATTGGTTCCAGATCAGCAATAGCTGCAAATGAACAAGAAAACTCATGAACATCGACAGAGACATATGGGCGTAAACAAATAGGCACATGCAATTTCTCAGGTTTTGAAAGACATTACATAACGAATGCAGGTTCTTACCTGCAAAAGCAATTATTTGCATACAAAAATGTTCTCCCTCACGCACAGAAATGATCAATGCTGAAAGTAACCAGATTCTTTGTCAACCAGACATTCATTGCCTTGGGCTCAGAAGGTATTAAACTCTTCAGAGCTGTTCCACTCCAAGCAGCAATCAAGTTTGGAACAGGATGGCGTTCAATTACTAAACACGCCGTCACACAGCAATCTTGTTCTCGCTGTGGCTGCTGTAGCTTGGGTTTCAATCAAACAGGCAGCCAAATATTCTGTTACAGCAAAGCACTGCCCACTAGAATGAAAAAATACCTAAATGCAGATAAGGATACAAGATACAGACATACAAAATATTTTTTGCTGAATAGAATCTGGCTCTCTTTATTCCATTAATACAAATAATACCAAGTGTTATAAGTACAGTGCTGCTTAGAATTTTCTATATTTCAGCATAAATATGACTCAAAACATAATCAAAATGTCACACAAGACCTGAAAGTAGACAAAGAGAACCCAAACAAACAAATGAGACAAAAATATTTTCTTTGCCATTTATTTATTGAGAAAAATGATCCAGTTTTACATATCTGTGAGTGGCATATTTGTGAGTGCTTTCAGTATCTGGTCTGACCCCCTTCTGCAACAATAACTGCAAGTAACGTTTCTTGTAACTGCTGATCAGTCCTGCACAACGGCTTGAAGGAGTTTTAGACCATTCCTCAGAACAGAACCGCTTCAACTCTGTGATGTTGGTGGGTTTCCTCCTATGAACTACTTACTTCAGGTCCTTCCACAAAATTTCAATTGGATTAAGGTCCAGACTTTGACTTGACCATTACGAAACATTGGCTTTGTTCTTCTTTAACCATTCTTTGGTAGAACAACTAGTGTGCTTGGTGTCGTTGTCTTGCTAGATGACCCACTTTCTCTTGAGAATTTGTATTAGACAGATGTCCTGACATAATTATAATTCATTGTTCCATCAATGATGGCAAGCGGTCCTGGTCTAGATGCAGAAAACAGGCCCAAACCACGATACCAGCACCACCGTGTTTCACAGATGGGATACGGTTCTTATGCTGGAATGCAGTGTGTTCTTTTCTTCAAACATAACGCTTCTCATTTAAACCAAAAAGTTCTATTTTGGTCTCATATGTCCACAAAACATTTCTCCAGTAGCCCTCTGGCTTGTCCACATGATGCCCTCTGGCTTGTCCGCATGATCTTTAGCAAACTGCAGACTGGCAGCAATGTTCTTTTTGGATGCACCATGCACACCGTGGTTGTTCAGTGTTCTCCTGATGGTGGACTCATGAACATTAACATTAGCCAATGTGAGAAAGGCCTTTAGTTGCTTAGAAGTTAGAGTTTTAAGTAAGTTTTACTTAGAGTAAAACCTCTTTAGGGATGTTTTGTAACTTTTTATAGCCTGATGAGCAACACCAACTCTTTTTCTGAGGTCCTCAGAGATCTCCTTTGTTCATGACATGATACACTTCCACAAACATGATCAGACTTTGATAGATCCGGACTGACCACGCACTGACACCTGATAGTAATAATTTCACCTTCAAATTAACTGCCAATCCTATCCAATCCTTCACATACTTTTGCCACTCACAGATATGTAATATTGTATAATTTTCCTGAATAAATAAATGACAAAGAACATATTTTTGTCTCACTTGTTTGTTTGGGTTCTCTTTGTCTACTTTCAGGACTTGTGTGAAATTTTGATTATGTTTTGTGTCATATTTATGCAGAAATATAGACAATTCTAAAGGGTTCACAAACTTTCAAGCGGCACTGTATGTTATCATAAAAAAATCATTACTTTGCAAATAAAAGCAACACATCTCAGGCGATTACATAGCATTATAGCAGAACAGTGATAAGGATTTTTAATTTGTCACATACTGTAGGCTAATGCAATAGAGACACAATAATACTAATCATGCATAACACTTTTATCATAATATAAACCAGTGGTTTTCAAATGATTTTGCTTCAGAACCCAGATTTTACATTTTACATATTTATCCTTGCTGGATGTGAACCGTATTTAATAGTCTTTGTCACATTTTATTTTACCTTGCAAAGTTTTCTTGAGTTTTTGAGAATGAAGAGATGTCAAGCAACATGCCATATTGCCATCTGTCCAATTTGGTTTCTAGCAAGTGACTGAATTCGGGCCAGAATGCTTGATTGGGCACACGGCCTTGACGGCAAAAACAAAAGGTGTGGGAAGCGTTTGATAATCATATGTATTTTTCTAGCCCAACTATTCACCACTATTTACATATGTTACTGTAGCTGATGTCAAAATAGACCTGTGACTGCGATACATTTTTTGGGTCATGACCCACCAGTTGAGAACCTTTGCTATAAACAATCAAAAATAGGTTATCCTTGTTTTAAATCTCCCCTTCAGCACAAGCATTTACATATAAACATCTCCTCCCTGAAACTGTTCAGAATTCAAATCTACAGATGAGAGGATGAGAGGAGATTTTATAAAAGCAGCTCTCAGACAGCTTGTCAGATCTGGGAAACATATGAAATGTGAATGCCTGGCGCTCTATAGCAATTCAGCTGCAAAATATACATCAAACTAAGGTTCTACTAACTACACAGCAACCATATTACAGTAATATGACAACAGAAATCAAATCTTAAAATCAAATCATTTTCTGCAAAGAAATACAAGCTGTTCATTGCCAAACATGGAGAAAAGTATGTAATCGTGCATTTAAAAATAGGTTTTGTAGCCTTACTTTTAAAATGAAGATAACAGTTTTCATGGGTTTTTTTGAACTCATGCAGTTAATTGATTATCTCAAGTATGTCTTAACTGAAATTTAAAACGTCAAGTCGTTTACCTGTGGCTCCAGATTAGTCACAGCACATTTATTACCAAAGATGGCAGATTTCAAGTTGCCGATTTCTGCAGCAACTGAGTAAGTGCATTGAGATGAATGGGAATGATAACAGATTGCTTTCTCCACATATCATAGATTTCTGGCATGAAATACAAAAAGGTTCGGGTTACTAATCATAACAACAAAAACAATTTAAATAAAACTGGCAAATGGTCTAATAATATTAATCTTTCATGCCCTATTGCATGCTGGGAAGAATGTGAATGAGACTTCATTTTGAAGCATTTCGTTAGAGTAAAAACAAGACTCTTGTAAAAATGATTCATAAGTGTTTGTGGAAGACGGTTTGGCCTTTACAGTTCTGTAGCTCTTCTTTTGTCCATTCATGCAAACAGAAAACAAAGTCATCACTGGCTTCTCCACAAGCTCTTAACCTCCAAGACACAGACTTTTAAGTATGCAATTGGATGTTAAGTGAGCAATTAAACTATTGCTTAACCTTACCCCCACATTTATTTCAACTAATTGTAGAATAATAGAGTCATTAAACCGGAAGGAACTCTTTAGCATTCCTAAAAAGCAGTAAAGGTTGTCAGAGATGTATTTGTAAGGAAGAAAACAACAGAATTTCCCTTGTATATTTGTACCCCAACTGAAGTCCAAGACTGAATCCAGTAAAGAAGCACATAGACAGCGATAAACTAACTACGTTATTCAAGCAAACCATTAAAATGACTGTATTTGAATATGAAAGCATTTGTATGAAACAAGTTCTTGTCTGTTTGATCGCACTATATCACATCATGAGCTATCAAACAATGGGAACGCATTTCAGTGGCGTTTATTTGAAGGACAAAGGGCAACAGGAAATGACCAGATCTGCAGTCATATGTTCCCTGTCAGTTCCTTACTGGCTACATGAAGACGTTTGAGGCCCACTTGTAAAATTCTTAAATGTCAGGTCAATGAGCACATAATACAGCATTTGGCGTAATCTTACTTTTTAAAGTTTCCAACAGAGAGATCAGCTTAATACGACAAACCATTAGGTGAGTCATCCAATTGCATTACCAACTGTTCCAGGTTTTCTCCACAGATTGAAGGCTATATAGCAGGGCTAAATGCAAACGCACTCTTTTCCTCTGGCTCACTTTCACTCTCTAGTCCATTTCATCCACTCACCGGTTTAAGTGGCACACCACGAGGGCACACGTTTTGTAACTAACTAAAGGTATGTTAACATGCAACATTTCAAAGATGCAGAGAAAAAAAATCACAAGGATTATATCTATTAAATATCCAGAACATGTTTTGTTTTCCTCATTCAGGCTCACAGTGTGCTCTCCCATGCATTTTCATTAGCTGCAAAGGTGTGTAATTTGGCTCCCCGGAGCCGCTTATAGGTACAATTTGCAATAGCTAAGATCCAATGTCCTCTGGTACTTATTTGTAAACATGGGCAGCATCACCAATGAGGCTGGCAAAAATTCTTGGCATGCAACAAAATTTTAGGGCTGCAGAGAAAATATGTAGTTGTTTTTCACCATTCAAAAATTCACATTTGAATTATGAATAAAAATTAATATTTATATCTGTACATTTGTGTTCTTAAAATGGCAGAAAACCCTGCAGCTCAGTTCCAAAAACCAACTCAAATAGAGATAAAAATAAATAGTGAACACAAATTTTGGCAAAAATATATATTTTTTTATTTAGGCTACACTGAATTATTTTTATTGATATTTATCAGTACTGAATAACATATTTCTCTCTCACATCGCCCGCAGTGTACTTTGGGATTGCCTTCTCCACAAAAGAGGAATAAAGTCAACATCATTAAAATGATGTTTGAGATTATTTTACTTCGTAATGTTAAGAATTTAAGAAATATTATAAGAAAAATATACAGCAGGAAGGGACTTTATTATATCAATCAGTAGGTAGAGGGGAAGAGTTGAAAAATAAGAAGCATTGGTGACATTAAGGGGAAAAAATCTGATGAAATATTACAACCTTATGTTTCTAATGAGTCATTCACAATGAAACTAGCAATTTATTAAGAAAGTAAATTTGGTCAGTTTCGATTTCACAGAAATACTTTAGCATTAACTACCTCCATAAATTCCGCCATGTCTTCTTAGGGCTGATCCTCACCTTCAATCAGCAAAAAAAAAAAAGAAAGAAAGAAAGAAAAAAAGAAAAAAAGAGGGAAACCCTTCCTTCTGAACCTCAATACTCTCAACTTTTCCAAAGCCTGATTCCTGTTTACTGCAGTGCATCGCTCTCTGTCACCCCTCAACTCCTTTAGCCAGAGCCTAGCATTTAAGAACAGATTACCGCTGGATTATGGGTATGGTCCAAAGTGCTCTCTCTGCTCCCAGAGCACGTCCCTATAGCACCTGATGCCCACTCAGAGAGCCTTTTCTCGAACAGCTGGGCTACGGCTGACTGTGTTCTTCCCTGGAGAGACATTTTCAGAATTAAAAGCTTGCTGTCTTCAGACTTCACCAGCAAAGACAGACTGTTTGTGACAAGTAAACTCAATGGCCCTTTCAGAGCTGCACGGTTTTAAAAACAAATTCTTTTTGGAACCGGTTTTGCAGACGGGGGAATGTTTGGTATCACCTGCTATGAAACTTTGCTCATGGTAGACATAAGTGCATAGTTCTGGAAGGGTGCAAAGTACAGACATAGTGTTTCCTTTTACGGGCTAAAATACACTGCAATTAAACCCCTCAGCAGGCACTTATAATGCTGCCAAGACCAGTAATGTGCTAATTCGCCTCTCGGGTTTACATTGACATTTAACACAGTTCAGGGGTATAAAAAAGGACAGAAAAATGGTTGGGTACTGTGTCATAAATGTATTTAAACGTCAAAGTGTCTAGGCAACAACATACTTGAGTGAAAGTATATTTTTCCCCCACATTTCATTGTACTCAAATACAAAAGTTTTAGACTGTTAGATGGAAGATTTTCACATAACTGATGCTTAAGATGTTTAATTTCTGCCTTTATTGTGATATGAAGCAAAGTGGGAGAGAGAGAGGCAACAGGATCGGG
Organism: Sinocyclocheilus rhinocerous; assembly: GCF_001515625.1. Classification (NCBI taxonomy): domain Eukaryota; kingdom Metazoa; phylum Chordata; class Actinopteri; order Cypriniformes; family Cyprinidae; genus Sinocyclocheilus; species Sinocyclocheilus rhinocerous. The sequence continues at coordinate 690,512 of NW_015650690.1, read as the reverse complement.
AAACATTCGGGACTCGAACTCGGGACACCAGAAGCACAACAGCACTATATGTCGACGAGGCTATTGGTGCCGACATAGCTTTGATGTTTAAACAAAATTTTTCAATGTTCTGACTGTGTAAGGGTCTAGCACACTTAAAATAAATCTTTAAATTCTGTAGAGATTAATATTTATTGGACTTTTTAATATAATTTTTTATGACTAAAAAAATGCATTCCCGCTTTAATCAAGTTCCCCTATAGCTATAACATTTTACACTGAAGCAAAATGGTTTGCTATTAGGCAGTTTATATTTTCTTTATAATTTCCATATAATTGATTTTTAGTATACACACACACACACATTATATATGATAAATAAATATGTTGGCTTTGTGGGATTTAAGTGATGACCTGCAAAATATGTACTTTTAAATTACATTAAGGTCTAAAGAGAGTAAGTTCAAGTACTCAGTTAAATTAAAGATGAAGATAGTTAATGATGACGTACTCAAGTATTTAACAAAAAAAAAAAATCCAAAATAGCTAAATTCAGCTTCAAGTACGGACAAGCAAGGTCTTTCAAAATGCTGTCCAGTAACATAGTCTTGGCTGTCTGAAATCAAACCACCACTCAAAGTATCTGATCATCACTGATATAAACTCTCCCTGGAATCCGCTACCTGTATCTGGTGTGTGATCTCTCTCGATTTGGGCTCTGTAATGAGGTGCTGTATTGATCTGTTGAGCGCACGTGGAATACAGCGCAGTGAGCCATCTGCCAAACTGCACTAATTCAGACTGATTGCTCCAGCATTAGCACAATGCACAAGCAAGCATATAGGAGCCGTTACCATGGCAGCAGCATTGTGACAGCATCACAACTTCCTGCAGGTCCTTGTATGGGAAATAACAGGTATATGTTTGTGAGGACTAACATTATTAGTTATTGTTTCACCCAAGAATAACAATTCTGTCATCATTTACTCACCATCATGTTGTTCAGTGCTCTGTGAAAATTAAAAAAGCCATACAACACATTTTAGCAACATTTGAAAAAGTATTGATTCATTGACAATTTTGACTCTCTAGCTGATTGGAGGTTAAATAACTCTATAATGCACCTAAACCTACTGAAACTGTACTGCATAACATAAATGACATCTTTGTGATAGCTTCATGGAAGGTCTATGAGAACAATAGGACATTTGAAAATCCATTTTCCATGCATTTTGATCCACTTGAAATGTGGCAATGTATGAAAAAAAAAAAATTAATTCCCGATTTGCCTCAGTAAAGATGAACAAGAGAGGCAATAATCAACGGCCCTCCAGAGAGCAGACAGTGGAAACACTAAACCAAGGGACTTCGTTCCATTACGTGATTATAGCAGTCTTTTGGAGAAAAAAAAAAAGTTATGATCACATGTAACTCTCACTTATTTTATAGTGAAGAGTTGGACTGATGAATAATAATAAATACATTTTCAACTCTACTTACACTGTATCTCACACTGATCTGAGTTCACATGCATACAATGACAATCCATCCATCATTTCTGTTATCTCAGCTCCACTTTTGCCAGCAATAACACATTTACAAACTTTTTGCATGCTATTTTTGATGCCCTGCCAGTAAACTTTCACAGTGGTTTGTTTTGTCTCAACACAAGCCAGTTATTAGTTAACATACATTTTTACCTTACAGTTGGCCTACACAATCAATCAATGCATCAATGCAGAATTAATATTAAAATGTTGTCTAAATTCCTTCTGCATTCCACTTCTTTTCTTCTCTTTTGTTTTTCTTGCCCTTCTCTGAACTTGGAATCTAAAGATGTAGCCAGATCCCATAGACATGACAAAGATGTCTACAGACAAAGATGAAGAGATTTCTAAATCAACTGTTTCTCTGGAACAGGTTCTCTTCAAAAGGCCCTGGCTTATATAGAATAAAGCAGATCCCATAATGGTTCAGTAGCAGTGTTGGGGAGTAACTAGTTACATGTAACAGAATTACATAATTTAATTACAAAATAAATGTAACTGTAATCTGTTACAGTTACTGAGAAAAAAATGTGTATTTAAATTACAGTTACTTATGAAAACGTTAAAGATTACAGAGGGGGTTACATCTGAATATTTTCACACACATACAGATTTGATTGATTTCTTTCTCAAATTGCATTGACTGCAAATATGAGACAATGTTTCAGGAGTTTAGGACACAGAATAGGACACATGCTACTTTCCTGTTTTATTTCCTATTTGGGTTTGTGTATATGCTTTATTTTTTAAAGGGATAGTTCACCCAAAAATGAAAATTCTGTCATTAACTACTCACCCTCATGATGTTCCAAACCCATATGACCTTTGTTCATCTTCGGAACACAAATTAAGATATTCTTGATGAAATACAAGAGCTCTCTGACCCTGCATAGACAGCAATGTAACTGTTTTGTTTTCTTTGTGCACAAAGAGTATTCTCATAGCTTCACAAAATCACGGTTGAACCACTGATGTCACATGGACTATTTTAACGATGTCCTTACTACGTTTCTGGATCTGCGAACATTTCAGTTGCATTGCTGCTTATGCAGGGTCAGAGAGCTCTCGGATTTCATCAAAAATATCTTAATTTGTGTTCCGAAGATGAACGATGGTCTTGGAGCGTCATAAGGGTGAGTAATTAGTGACAGGATTTTTATTTTGGGTGAACTATCCCTTTAAGATTATGTTTTTTTTCAAGGCATTATTAGATACCAGTGTTTCCTGTCGTAGCTATGCAAAGATTTGTTTCAAAAACAGTATCATAGCTATTAAATCTGCATTTGGGAATGATCCCAAAGTAAAGGGAGGTGCTAAAGTCTGATTTTGTGGTGGCTGTGCTTTAAAACCACTGATGTCACATGGACTATTTTAACGATGTCCTTACTACGTTTCTGGATCTGCGAACATTTCAGTTGCATTGCTGCTTATGCAGGGTCAGAGAGCTCTCGGATTTCATCAAAAATATCTTAATTTGTGTTCCGAAGATGAACGATGGTCTTGGAGCGTCATAAGGGTGAGTAATTAGTGACAGGATTTTTATTTTGGGTGAACTATCCCTTTAAGATTATGTTTTTTTTCAAGGCATTATTAGATACCAGTGTTTCCTGTCGTAGCTATGCAAAGATTTGTTTCAAAAACAGTATCATAGCTATTAAATCTGCATTTGGGAATGATCCCAAAGTAAAGGGAGGTGCTAAAGTCTGATTTTGTGGTGGCTGTGCTTTAAATTATATTTATATGTAAGTTAATTATAATCTTAATTCAAGTGAAGAAGGATTTTGAAAGTCTGACAGTAATCAGTGTCGAGTACTTCTGTAAGTTTAACCCTGCCTAGTTTAAATGTCTGAGAATGATTAACAGTCGCAAACATTCACTAGAAATTTAGATCACAGAATCTTAAAACTGATTACAGGAAATATGCAATGCATTATCATACTGGAACTAAAACTGGTAAAGCAGCTGGAGAAATTATAGGCACAGACTCTCTTTCTCCCAAACAAACAAGATACACTGTCCACCACATACAGCTATAATTTAACATTCACTCGGATTTCATGTTTTTTTTCCCCTTAATATTGAGCAAACAGATTTTATAATGATAGTAAATTATGCAATTCTGACGGCAATTTTCCTCAAGGGTTTTCCATTAGCACAGAAACAGTTACTGCCAGCAGTTCATTTGCCCCTATAAAGTAAAAATGAGAGAAGAGAGTGAAAGAAATGATCATAACATTTTCTGTTCTAACATAAACACTAACAACTAATTTTAATTAAGGTGAATGTGCTCATTTGCTTGCTTAACACGGCAAAGAAAAAGTCAAATTAGAGAAACTTACACACCATCCTCTTTCATGATTATATGTAGGCCTATGTAATTCTTCTGTCTGTAGCAGTTCTTCTACACAAGATAAACATTGTGGATTTAAACCAGGCCATCTTATCATGATTATTGATGGAATAATAGCAGTAATTCTAATCTACATTGAAACCAAAGCCAAAAGTGTAGGTAAAATTGCTTAAATCATCTGGATTCATTCAGATTTAGAATGAGCAGTTTGTGTGCCTGCTACTGTATAGCTGATGTGTATATGATGCATATAGCATATGATGTGTCGACATGAGAAAACAATAAACACAACTTCATGTATCCTTGACCTAAAGAAGTGCCTATTGGTCAGTCACATAACAGGCTTTCCTCTACAAACAAAAACCATAAGAAAGGAACACAGTGTAGATTCAGAAAAAAAAAAACTCCTATTTATTGTCATGACAACACCAAAGTTAAAACTCAGTAGAATGATACATTTTATTTTAGCCATGATAACTATCATTCTGTCCACAATTCATAAACAATCATTCATTTTACCTGTTTTATTCAAATAATGAAAAAAATAGGCTATGTTGGCCTGGCCCTGGTACACGGCAATTGTTCCACTATCTAAATGCTGGTTTGTTTTACAGAGCACGGACCCAGTCAAAATGTTTACAGAAGCTGCTCTGAATTCATGTTGTCATAGCATTATCACCCCTAGAATCTGGGCTGAATCTCTTTGGTTTCATACCAGCCTTTATTGTTGATTCTGAGCAGAGTTAAAGCTGTCACGTCTGTCAGGAGGAGGAGAAGTGGGAATGACACCTGAGCTTTATCCATGCCCTGTTCTCTTGCCACTCTTTCCTGGAGCCAATCTGGTCACCCAGAGACCTGTTTCATTCTGTTTTGTCTGATTTCTTCACACACAAGTGTCTAACGCTCATTAGGGCTACATTTATTTAATAAAAAAAATATAGTACATCAGTAATTTCTGAAATATTTAGAAAGTTTTCTATTAGCCTATAATATATATTAAAATGCAATTTGTGCTGGTAAAGCTGAATTTTTCAGCCGCTATTACTCCAGTCTTCAGTGTCACATGATCCATAAAATATCATTTTAATATGATGAAACATTTCTTAATAACCGAGCACCAAATTGGGCTACGGAAAATTCAGCTTTGCCATTACAGGAATAAATTACAGATATATTAAAATAGAAAATAGTTCCTTTAAATTGTAATAATATTTCATGATAGTAGGCCTACTGTTTTTAACTGTAGCCTATTTTTGATCAAATAAATGCAGCCTTGGTGAGCATAAGAATTTTTTTCAAAAACATTTTTAACATTTGCACCTTTAGAGGATATTCCAAACTGAAACTAGAAAACAACTTTAACTTTGCAGCCACACGTATCTCATTAAAATTCAAATTGATTCTTTTTATTCCTTGTTTCGTAAAAAGCAATCTAGTCAAGCTGATTTGATCATTCTGAAATTGGCGCTGTTGGGATGCATTATAGCCTACATACGGCTCTACTATTCTTTACTGGTGCTGTGTGTTGATCTTGAATGTCAGCTTCATGTTGTTTTGAAAGGTTCTTGGTGGCTTTGAACATTTATCCACCCAACCAAGGAACCATCCTGCTGTCATAACACTTCATACTTCACAATCACAACAACAGAGAAGAAACACTTTTATTTTTATAAGAGGATCGAGTGCAAGGCAGCAACATGAGAAGGAAAACCTATATCGTTTTATCTATTCTTAAACATTAGAGAAACAGTCCATACTCTAATCCCTGCTTTTTTCATGATGTCATTACAAACACTAGGTAGGCCTATTGTATGCGCTCACTGACAATGTTATGTGATGTAATAAAGTAGACTATATTATTTAATGATATATTATGAATGTCTAATAATATTAAATGACGTTTTGACTACACGTTTCACAGTGTAAAATATACCACAACGTTTTTATTTTAATAGCTAGCAATAAAATGTGTGACATGTTATGAAATGTCCTCACAATGTTCTCAAAACACGGGAGAGGGAAGCATGTAGAGATTAAGTAATAAATCAAGTGACTAAAATGCGAGAGGGTGATAATAATTTTCATGTTTACGTCTTGTTTATTAAGAGTCCCTCAGGTGTAACAAATGGGATTTTGTTTATCTACACTCCAGGCCTGATTGGCTGCCTATATTGTGTAGCATTATGACAAATTAATTGATTGGCGAATATCTCGCTATTGCACTCAGGGAAAATCAAAATGCACTTTGAAAGACATCGGACTTACTGCGCGCTTAATGAGAAAGGAAATTATTTCCCTTTATTGCCTCTTTTTAGACCACCTTTGGTATCACAAATAAACCAAAATGTTATATATTTCTAAGACTTCATTATCTTTCGACTGCCATAGGCCAGGGCCCGTCTTCTCCTCCCATCTAGTGGTCAGAGGTAGTACTGCAAGTAAGTGTCTCCAACACTGACACAGACGCACTGTACATTCTAGCGAATACAGGAATCTTACGAAAACATGTTCAGGTCACATTTTACCCCTAAAATTAAAAGAAAAATAATGAATTATATATTAATAAATAACAAGGTACCTAAAATGACGTCGTTGATTTCTTGCATTTTGTATCATTATGTAATGACAATCAAGCACACATAATCAAGTAAATTATTAAATAAAATTATTATTATTATTATTATTAATAATAATAATAATGTTTATTTATTTGTTTGTTTAGTCCAGTAATAACAATATTTATAGTTATGTGTTTTTATTGAATTTGGGCTGAAATTTAATCTTAATAATGTAAGTGAGAGATAATAACACAGCAATTTGTAGCATTATGAACACAAACATTATATGAAATGGGCTTCAGCTAAAAAGAAAAATGACAAAAATTCGAAAATTACAAATTTCTCACATTTTGTGATTATTTAATGATAATTATGCACACATAATTAAGAAAAACTGAAATAAAACGTAAAATTAAATATTAATATGAAAATAATAATAGTATTGTCTATAATATAATAATATATACACTAAATAAACACACACATTTTAAAAATACTAATAACAAGTTGTTAATAATAATAATAATTATTATTATTATATTAAATGACTAAATGCTACACAGTATATATATATATATATATATACACACACACACACACACACACACACACACACACACATACATACATACACCTTTTAATAGTAATATTAATAACAACAACTATTATTACTATTATTTGTTTATTTTTTTCATTTGTAATATTTTTATTTCTGTGTTTTATTGATTTTAGGCTGAATTTTATTCACATTAATGTAAGTTTTAAAGTGAAAGTTGTGCATAATGTGTAGTATTATGAACACAAGCTTTACATACAAGCTTCAACTAATCCATTTCATCTAAAATGGAAAAAAAAGCACAACAACTTAATGTAAGGTCAAAAAAAAAAAGTATTTATTTGGACTTAAGAATGGTTCACATCCAAACAGTGGGATGGTGTAGGATAACATCACAGGGGGGTAAATCCAACCATTCAAACACTCATTTGAGAACAGCATCACTAGACAAAAAGTGTTTAGAGGAGGAAAAAAACCCAAACAACAGTTTTCACAACCCACTACTACAGACAGATGGCACTTTTGTCCTGTGGAACACTGTGTCCAGAGAAGGAGAAAGCCTATATTTTCTGTTAGCATACAATAAACACCCACTGTGGCATACGTACAATACACGCCCAATGTAGCATACATTCCCAAAACATACTTCCAGTAACATCACATACAGTCTATTAAGTACAAGGATGCACCAAGTGCCTTAGTAATCGTGCAAGTACCATACAACATCCTATTATCAGACCAACACGGCCTTAAATACTGCAATGCATTAGCTTGGGTAGAAGATTTAACTTAACAGCAAAAGTATACGCTTTTCACAGCACAGCCTTGAGTTCACTGGCAGAGGAGAGATAGACAGAGATGAGTGACACAACCATGACTATTTTAGTATGTTACGGATGGCAGTTTTTGTAAACTTGATATCATTTATTATCAAACATCGGCTCGTTACATAAGCGCTACTATACAGTATGTACTAGATGAGCTGTACAACAGATATATGAGAACGTAATGCGCTGACTTTCCCGAGCAGAAGTCTGATACTCAAGTATTCAAATGCATGAAACTCAAAATGACACTCAAAGGCATGATTACAGCATGAGTATGGTTGTGGGTTTCTCAACGTACACTGATTTACGTGATCCTTTGAGTTAAAGAATGACACTAAGACAAGATAAGCATTAGAACATATGAGAAATAGTGAGAAATGTGGTTACATTTGTAACAAACAGCTTCATGTCTGCCAACTGTTTTTATTTTCTCTTGCCTATTCTATACCAGCACTGACCAACAGAGGGAGGTTGTGAGCAGGGACAGGCCATTTAAGGCCACCAGAGGGCAGTATTTGTCTTAGCCCTTATGTTAATGGTAATGCAAGGGCTCTCACACTTTTATTAATACGTTTCCATGACCTTTTTGTCAGTTATGATTACTAGATGAGAATTTATCTTGGTATATTTGAGGATTATTATTATTATTAATAACAATAAAAAAAATTACATTTTTAATTACATTTTAATTTACATCTTTATTTGGAGCCAATTAATTGTTTTCAATGAGAATAACGAAAAACTCATACCTGTATTTACTAACGGACGATACTTTATATTATTTTTAAATGACTTTAGAGGCCTGGAAATATCAGAGAATTATAAAATTGAGATGTCCATTGTCCAGGCCTCAAAAGTCATTAAAAAAATCGTCAGTTTCTATAGTAAATACAGGTATGAGTTTTCCTGTTATTCTGTAACAATTAACAATGCATTTTCTATAAACTTGGGAACGCTTTATTGCAAATCACAGAAGAATGAACCAAAACAGTCTGTTTTATACACTGAATTAGGAATTATGTATTGCAGTATTCTACGTAATTTCTTTATTGTAAATAAATTTAAGCCCTCATCCATCCAGGTGTAATTATGTAAAGGTGTAAATTTTCTAATAGAATTTTATTGCTAGCCAATTAATTACTTTCAAGATGAGAATAACTAGAAAAAAAATCATACCGTACCTTTATTCACTATAGAAATTGCCATTATTTTAATGGCTTTGGACGCCCGGAAATCTCAATTTTCTACTACCATGGAAACGCTTTACTTCAAATCGCAGAAAAAAATGGCCCAAAACAGTCTGTTTTATACATTGAATTATGACTGCTATATTATGCATGTTCTTTACTGTAAACAGAATTAAACCCTCATCCATCCAGATGTAATTATGCAGAAGTGTCATGGCTGAATTCAAATGAACGTCCAGAAATAGATATGTGCCCTAGTAATAGTGAATAATAGTCTTTATGCATATGATAAAATGATGCCTATGTGGAAGTGGTACGGTAAGAGAAATTATAAACAAAATTAGAATCACTTCCTGAGATGAGTTGAATCCTCACAGCTACAGACCTAGTTTCAAATCGCTCCCTTGTGGCTAAAGGCTAACGTATTTTAGGACATTGTGCGTTGTATCTAGGGAAAGGCACCACTATCAGTCTTTGAACAGTGTTGCTTGGTAAAGAGAAGCACGTGCAAGTCAGTCTCCCTCACATGCGGACAACAGGCCCATGCTACCACAAAGCTGAGGAATTCGGACAGAAGCTGATTACCAGTCATTTCCAAGTAATTCAAGATGGCAGCAACAGTACACGGAGTCTCAGAAGAGATTTTCCTTTTTTTTTTACGCCCCAAATGCAAGTGTAAATCAGCATGGCACCAACGAGAAACGTAAAACTAACGGAGACAGATGATGTAACAGCTCAAGCATGACATCAAACGCAAATCTAGAGATATTTCTAGATTACAAATTGTGCTTAGTAACAGTACCGTTTTCTTACGAGAACCATTTTTATGTAATAAATTTTTTCCTTACACAAGCTTTCACATACTGTGTCATTCTGATTGGACTGCGTGAAGTGGCAAATCCTAAGGCAAACCGCAAAAGTAAAATCGGTGAAGAAGATGAGATTAAAGCTTTGGGCTCAGTGTGTTTAAGTGGATATCTAGGTCAGTGGGGCAAATTTTGTAAGCAGCTGGGTATTCCCTCTTCAAGCACAGCTCAGGGAGGAGGGGTAACGCTGAAGATGAACCGGAGATGATATGACAGATTGGGGGCAGTGGAGTTTCTCTTGTTGGAGCTGGTTTCTCTAGGCTATTGAATATTTAGATGTGGAGGAGGGATCTGTTCCTCACCACAGAGAGTGTGGCATGGATTTACAAATGCATCATTCATTGCACTAGAAAAGATGCTTTACTTTGCATCCTATATCTACCAAAAACAAGACTTTTTGGTGAATCTAACAAAAATATGTGCCAAGACCAAAAGAAAAAAATATGAAAATATATTTTGAAGAAAAAAAAACCGAGTCATTTTAGGATATTTTTGTATTATTGTATATTTATAATTTTTTTGTATTATGATATTATCACGTAGTACACTTAGATCGAGAGGAGGGATCTGTCCCTAGTCAGAGACAGTGTGGTATGCATTTACAAATGTATCTGGGAAATAAGGTATATTTGACATACACACGTTTTCGAGTGAATCTCACAAAAATATGTACGGATCATCATAAAATCAAAAGAAAAAAAAAAAGAGTCCTGTAAGAATTTTCTGTTATGATATTATTGCTGTGACAATTTTTTGACAAATTCTCATCAAAAGTCCCGGGCACGTTTGGTGCGATTCATCCTTCTACTTGGGTAGCTTGTGTGTCATCCGGTTATTTTAGTAAGTATTAATATTCATATAATCAGTTGACAGAGTATATATGGAATACATGTCCAAAGCAGGACTATTTGAAATATGTAAATGATGGATGCTTGCAATAACATGAAGCTCATTGGAATGCCTTAAAGCCACGTAACTTTATAAGAATCAAGTATTTCATTGTGTAAATTAGGTATGATGAACTGCTTTTTCTATTAGAAAGCTGATGTGATCCAAAAAACACAGAGAAGAAAAAAGTACAGCACTCTCCAAACTAATATTAATATTAATGGCTCAGACTATTGATTGATTATTTGTTTGCGTCTTGGTTGTAAATGTTTTTGATAAAAGCCGTTCTAGTCTCCCTGTCTGTTCTGTCCTTGGCTGTACAAGATTTGACACTTCTACCCAAATTTATATACAAGTAAAACTACATTTTACCACAGGTTTCTTACAATTAGTTGGTATATTGGTTTTCTGCATCTCATATATGTATACAGCTTGGCTATGTTGTTACTTAGATGTATATCGCTTATTCTACAAACGAAAGGCATTACAAGTTCAAGTACAGTATATCTCTATTTACAAAAGCTCAAAGGCAGCTGGCCGTGTTAGACAGTCTTTGAGTGACCGTTTGGTTCTATTATATGTACAGTCCAGTTCTGGAGGGCGGGACTTATCACTAATTTTAAAACAGTCCTCTAATGAGAGTTTACTCATTCATTAATAACAGAACTCTTCTGGCCAACCAGTGCAGAGAGAAACAAATGCAAACCACTCGTTTGATCTTGCTCTAAATAAAAATGTGGCCAAAAAGAACAAGTTAATAGTAATTCTGAGGTAAAAATAATAATAAAAAGAGGAAGTTATCTTTTTTTTCAACCTTCTTTTTATCATAGCATGAAATTTTCCCTGGAATTGTCTTTTATCCCTTGTATTTTTTTTGTCATTTTTTTTCCCACAGAGAGGGCAGGAAATGATGAGAACAACGGAATGGAATGGGAAAATCACCTGAGCCAGACTCGACTCACATCATCCGCAACCAGGCTCAACACGTCAAACCACTAGGCCACAGCTCAGCTGCATTTCTAGAACTCTCAAAGGCTCAAAAAATCAATTCAGAAACGAAATAGCACTCCTGAACTTCCTTCCTGGAATGAGCATCTAGCCCTCACCAGCGCACCACGGGCCTGCTGCTGCTGCTACATGGTCCCGGGGTTCTCGCCAGAGTTGGTGGAGGAAGCTGCAGCGTTGCTCGCGTTGTTTGAAAAGATCTTCTCTGTGGGGGTCACGGCAGGGCTTCCCACCCCAGAGGAGCTTGAGCTGCTGGAGCGGTGCTGCGTGGGCGGGGGTCGCATGGGTCTCATAGGTGGAGGTCTGAGCTGGGCTCCGGCCAATCTGGCGGACAGCGCCGGTTTAAAGGTGGTCATCATCTCCGTAGTGGAGCTGCTGCTGCGTCTCAGGGCCGCGTCCGGGTCTCGGATCATGATGGTGTGTAAGGGGCTCGCTGGCTCTGAGCTCACAGGGTTCTTGAGCGGTTCTAACGTATCCAGAACAACGTCGGGAGCTTGTTTGGCTGTGTTTTGGCGTTCCAATTCACGGAGCTCATGAAGTGCGGTGTTCATTGTCTTCTCAATATCCTGTAACAAAAAATATTGTTGACTTTTTACAGTTTTTTGTTTTAGATTTTTACTTTTGATGAAAATATTCTTAAAAAATATGGACTAAGCTTAGATATTTTTTTTTTAAAGTGGCATTGAATTGTACTTAATAAAGACAACATTTAATATTAAACCAAATGTTCAAGCATTTTATTCACAACCTAGTGTAGGTTTTATGTAAACAGTATGCTTTAATAATTTTTTTAACAACAATTTTGGCAAAATATCAACTAAATTTCAATATTTTTTATTTCAGTCTAAAATAGCATTGAATTGTAGTCAAACAAAAATAATATTTGAAATTAAAAAAGCATTTTAATCATAATCCGTTTGAATGATGAAATATTGACTGAATTGAGAAATTTTTCATTTTACTCTAAAATGCCAATAAATTTAATTTGACGAAAACAACATTTAAAAATAGATTAAATGTTCATGCATTTTTTTCATAATATCATTTAAGTTTTTTGTCAACAGTATGTTTTAATTAAAATCATTTATAATTATCACAATGAAGATTTTTCTTGTTGTTATGAAACCCCATTTTTTGTTTAGTTTTGATGATGAGATAAACTGAACAAATGTTATATATTCATGAAAAATGCTGTTTTTTTAGTCATTATGCTGAAAATAACTCTCGGTACTTCATTAACTGGACTCATTTGTCTTAAGTATTGCTAATATAACAAGGTTAAGCATTAGGGATGTGTTTAAACCCTCTAGCACCACTAATAATGATGATGTGAGAAAATGATCGATAACTTCAATTTGTCGGTTTCTGCACAAAGAGTATTTACGGAGCTATATGGCCTTAGAAATCTCTCATCTTTCCTGGAAATTCATCTTACTTTCTTCGGAAGCGGTCTAGTATATCACAGAGGCAGATTATGTTTGATATACACACAGTGTCGCTGCCGTCCTGATAGACTATAAACTCCCTGCTTTCCCGGTCTCTTTCAAGACTGTCCTCTGTCTCGCAGCTGAGCATGCCATAAAAATTTAATGTTCAGAAGATAAAAGGCTCATGAAGACACACGCTCACACACACACACACACAAAAGTACCTTGGAAGGTCTTATTACTGAGCAGATGTCATCAATAACGTAGCACCCCCCCAAACACATTTACACACATTTCCCAAACTGCACATCAAGCAGTAACGTTAATGAGATCATGCAGGCTGCGCTAATAATGCATTATCAATATACAAAACAACACATTTCTGTCCAACAATATCAATCATACCTCCATTTTGATGTCTGTATTCACATAAGCCATTTTCTTTTCATTAGGTGAGTGTAGACACAAAGGGGCCATTTCAAAAGATCATTAACTGTTCCGTGTGTCACAGACTTCATTATTTAACAGTGCGCAAATGAAACACATGGATCAGTGGCAGCCTATCCCGTTCATGCTGCTATCTGCTTTAGTGCCAGCTCTTTGTTTCTGCTGGACTAAATCTTGCCAGCTTCTTCAGCCTCACAGAATTCTAGGCTAATTGAAAGGCTCAAGAGAAAAACCAAAACGCTTTCATGACTACAACTTAAAAGACATTTTGAATCCTTCTGAGCTTTGATTTATAAGGGTACAAAATATAAGAAGATTTATAGTACACTTACCAAGAATATTTGAATGTTTGATCTCAGCAATAGCAAACTGTTTAAAATAATTATATATCTAAATCACAGTGATTTAATCAGATTACGATAATTAATCAAAATATATTTTACGGCTTTTTATAATAATTAGTGGTGCTTGCTTACTATTTTTCTGCCCAAAACTTTGCGGTGTAAGCCTTGACTTGTATGATGGCTCAAGTAGTGCAATTGAGGAGAGGTGCTATTACTTTTGTATCAGTTTTTTCTCTCAGTTTAGTTTTCATAATGTTTTCACATAATTAAAAAAAAGAAAAGAAAAGTTATTTGTTTTTAAATACCTTAATTGTATCTACAATTTATCTACTATTTTTTCATTTGAAACTTATTAAATAAATAAATAAAAATGGCACTTATTGGATAATTTTATTATACAATGACGTTCATAAATTTTAAAACAAATACAGTAAAAATGTAATATTGTGAAATATTATTACAATTTAAAATTACTTTTTTCTATACAAATATAATTGAAAATGTAATTATTCCTATGATGTAAAAGCTGAATTGTCAGCAGTCATTTCTCCAGGTTACAGTGTTATTTTTCTAATATAATATATTTCTAATAAACATGTCCAATTAATATCAGTGTTGAAAACGGTTGAAGCATCTAGTTCGGTAGTTGAAAACTATTAGTAGTTCCCAAAAATATGAAGCAGCACAACTGTTTTCAACATTGATAATAAGAAGAAATGTTTCTTGAGCAGCAAATCAGCATATCAGAATGATTTCTGAAGGATCATGTGACACTGAAGAGTGGAGTAATGACGCTTAAAATTCAGCTTTGCCATTTCAGGAATAAATTAGATATATTCAGATAGAAACATTTATTTTAAATTGTAATAATATTTCACAATATTACTATTTTTACTGTACTTTGATCAAATAAATACAGTCTCGGTGAGTATAACAGATTTCTTTCAAAAATATTAAAAAAATCTTTATGGTTTCAAACTTTTGACCTCCAGTGTATACACACACACACACACACACCTCTGCTAAAGCCTCAGCCTCCAAGGACTTGTGGTCTCCTAGGCTGCTATGTCTTGTTGCTCCTGGCAAAGGCCTGAGCGGGTGACCCTCAGGATAGACCTTTCTCTCAGGGTAGTTAATGCTGCCTGCACTGCCAAAGGTTCCCAAACGTCTCTTCTCAGGACTCTCTATGTGGCCTCTACTGACCGCCACCTTGTGGGGGCTGCTGGCGTAGGCGGTGGCCCGCGGCGGTGTGTCTCGGGGAGGACTGTGAGAGTCGGTGCCACTGCGGCGTCGAGGAATGGCAGACCCATCCGAACGCAACCTAACCCTGCATAAACACACAACGAGATGGTAAAAATCTTAAATGCAGTCCGTCAATGCTGTTTTTGATTCAAAGCAGACTGCAAATAGAGTCAAAAATGTTTTGTTAATTATTTGTGCCACAAACAAGATGAATAAGTAAACAAGCTGCGAGGAGAAACAGGACAAGATTAAACACTTTAATTCAGATCCTTATTTTTTTCCTGAGGATGAAAATATGTGGAATAACTACAAGCAGAATTCTGCATAATCAGCCACTGACCGGCCCATGACCCCGCCGAAGTTGTAATCAGGCGAAGGTTCACACGGGGACTGCAGATCGTTTTTGGATGAGGCTTTATCGTCCAGTAAAGGTCCACTGCTGGCCTCGCTGTCAGCCTTCTGACTCAGACTATCAGAGAACGCATCATCCCTAAAGAGATAGAGACAAAAATCCTTCCGGTTACTCTGATGGTCCGTGAAGGATTCCAAGTGGTGCAATTTGATTGGCTGATTTAAACAAAAAATAGACCAAAATAATTAAAAACTATTATTTAAAAGAATAATAAAAACACTTAATTAACAGAGAGAACAGAAATAGGCAAAATTGTGGATTATTTTTAAGTTATTTCAAAATGGTAGGTAATTGTTTTGAGGCATTTGGTGGTGTGTCTTTAATTAAAACATACTAGTTTGTCTTACAGTAAAAACAGTAATATTGTGAAATATATTACAATTGAGAATAACTGTAATTTACAATTGAATGAAATGTATTTAAAATAAAAATAAATTAAAATTTAATGAAAAAGTGTTTGGTAATCTGAAGTTGTTGAACGTCACATTCATGTGAAAAAAAGTCTCAGAAAAAGTCTACAGCCCAAATGTTTCATTATGCAATCTTTCAGCAATTCATTTTTCTGAGTGCCTTTTGAACACACTAAATGGACTGAAGGACATGCTTGTTGGACCCTTAATTTCAAAACCATTGCCATTAAAATGAAGCTGATCTTCTCTAACAGCTTTCTTCTGGTATGGTCTTCCACTAGATGTTTGAACATGGATTCAGAAATTTGCTCCTATTCAAACATGCAGTTTGGGGTTGAATTTACAGCACAGATAACTTCTGTGATACAAGATTTTGGTCATTCTGCCCATCCTCTTTTCATTTTAGCAACCTCAATTTTCCTTATTTGCTGCTGTCAAATTTTGCAATATTAGGAACGGAGCTTGGACCGACACTTTTAATAATCTCATTCATCAAACTGACACCGGTTAGACCATACAAAGAGATAATGAGCATGTCATCATTTGAGTAATTACTGAAACAGCGGTAGGACAGTTAATATCAGCTGATGACATAAATATGATCAACTCAAGGACGCTGCAATTAACTTTTTTCACTTTCATGTCATCTCAAGACCTCATAAAGCAGTAACAGAGGAGCAGAAAGCCCCTGAACACTTGATAGGCTTATATTTCAAGTTACTTTCAACTCACTTTAACCTCAGTGAAGTACGTCATGTCCCATTGCACCCAACAAGCTTTGACATAAATGCATGCCTAGCACATTACGGCACAACTAATGCTTGGTGCTTCAGAAACACAATTAGACTTATAGTGTAAGAAAGGTTCCCTGCCAAAGACATAAGGGCATTCTTTAACTGCCACTCAGTGCTGTTAAATTTTAATTAAAGTCTAAAGTGTTAATGGAGGGAACTATTTGATTCTCACTTGAGCTATTAAGGTATGAACTCAGGCCAGATGGCCTGGTTGATTAGTCATATATTACCCAGAGGGCAACACTTTCACAAGGCAACATGTATTGAACTGTCCTGTAACTAGTTCCAGGGACATAAAAATAAACATATTTTGAAAAAAACTATGCAATTTTTAATTTAGATACTTACAAGTCTTGTACTACTATATACTGGTGAGGTATGAGTCCGTCAACCCCGTTGTGTCGGCCCTCCCACCAGTCCTCAGATGCACGATGATACAGCAAAAGGGATGCACCTTTTTTGAAGGACAGCTCTCGAGGAGTCCGACCCATGTAATCAAACTTTGCAATAGCTTCGATCTGCTCAACCTCTGTGTATGAGAGAGAGAGAGAGAGAGAGAGAGAGAGGAACAGGGAAAGTAGCACTCATTAACATGTTTGCACAGAGAATTATGTCAACAAATTTTCAGAGAGCTTCAAAGCACTACACCAGACTCAAAATCTGTCATGCTCCCAGCTGGTTCTCAGCAAAAACACACACACTCACACTGTGTCTTGGCCAGGCGCGATATGACAAGTTTCCAGCGACAAGCAATTTGTCTGTCCAAACTAAACGCAAAACTGCTGCATGACTAGGGATGTGCAACAGTGATCGAGTACTCGAGTTAATCATGTGTTCATGTTTTCATAGACAGGTTTTCATGTCATATTTTTATTTTTAACATTCATTTTCATAACAATCTTCAGATTTTTTCATTATATCCATTACGGCCATGCCCCGCCCCCCGCACAAGCCCCGCCCCCGATTACTCGATTAATCGTTTTTGAAACCTATCGATGATCGAAGTGAGAAATTTCCCAAAATGCCCATCCCTATGAATGACACGGACCGTATTAGAAGTTTTACATATACAGTTATGTGAGGTAAGATTTTGGAGCAATTATATTTCATAGTGGGTGAACTGGACTGCAGAAATAGAAAAGTCTATTCCATCGGTGATTCATATATAGAAGTCTAAGTCCATCGATTGTCTTAATTCTCTGAAAACAATAAAGCAAAGCAAAAGCAAAAACAAAACAAAAAAACAATGCAAAATGCCATTTTACTACACAAAAGTCCATAGATGAATTGTCGTAATTCACAAAAAACAAAACAAAAGCAAGCCAAATAAAAACAAAACAAAAGCAAGTAAAACAAATGCAAAGCATATAAAATTTTTTAAAAGATTTAGTTTTGAAGGAAGCGCATCAAAACAAAACAGCAAAAACCAAAACTTAGTCATTGAACAAAAACAAAAGCAAGCAAAACAAATGCTAAGCACATCAAAATAAAATAAAACAAAACAAAATAAAATAAAACAACAAAAAACAACTTAGTTTTGAATGAAGCACATCAAAACAAAACAGCAAAAAACAAAACTTAGTCATTGGACAAAAAGGAACATGGATCTCCGCAATGCAATATTTCAGACTTGCTTCTATATTGAAGAAACACACTGCATTCAGTATGATCAAGTGTACTTACACCGTTCATTTATTTTTAGGGCAGAATGACAGATGTGACTGAACAGTCAGCAACAACAAAAAATACTGTTCAACAACATAGCTTAGAAAAACAGGCTTGTGCACAACAAAAGCTTGAATGCGCATTTATTTGTCAAATAGGTTCTGTATTCAGTATCATACAGACTCACATTTATCACAAAAGGTCTCAAACATCAGCATATGATCTCATCTTTTACCCCATCAGGACCACAAAGAAACAGGCACATTTCTAATATAGATGGGCTGCTAAAAATGCAAAGTGGACTTTATCTAAATCCGATCAAATCTGCCACCCAGCTTCCATTTAACGTGACCACTGCCATCGCATGACCACAAATCAGTTCACGCTTCACCCCCCCAGACGCTGCCAGGGGCAAACAGACAGTGGGGTCATTCAGGGTTAAGGAGATATACAGAGCAAATCAGCGCCTGGCAGGAAATCTCCAAGTCGACTAGAAGAAACCAATCAGTTTCATTAGGGTCTCCACCCAGGGGTGAAATTAAATACAGGCATGGCACAGAAGTGGAAGGAAAGAGGAAGAATGGAAATGGAGAGAGGGAGAAAATCAGCCTTTGCAATTCTGTATTCGTCTGATTGTTTCCATTGTGACTGCACCTGATTGGCTGGATTGAAGGCTCAAAATCTGATTGCGATTTCTCAGCATGCGCCGGGGGTAATAGGGGAAGTTGCAATAGCGCTGTTTTGGAGCTAAAGCATGTGACTTCAAACAGGCCTGAAGTCATGCATAAGGCAGGCTGTGGCTGATGAGCTCCTGAGGGAAGGCTGATTCCAGATCAGAGCACCAGACAGATCAAAACAGAATGTCAGTGCGGATCACAAACATACATAAGCATACACAGATTTAGCCAGTAACATACTGTTTAAAGCAGTTTATAGAGCTACCTCTAAAAACATGATTACTTTGAATGTTTTATGTTACGGCTCAACAACAAAAAATTACCAATAAAATGAATTTTTACTATTTTGGAATGGAATACTACCATACTGCTTTTTGGTTAGCATACACATAATAGCCTACAGCTTAATACTTATAAACAAGTTATGCATTATGTAATATGTGGCATTGTTGTCGCATGACCTTATTAAAGTCCACTCACAGTCACAGTCACAAATTCTGTCATAATTTACTCACCCTCATATCTTTCTAAACCTGTATGCATTTCTTCATTCTGCACTGCAAAAAAAAATTTCTGTAGAATGTTTGGGTTCCCACTGACTTCCTTTGTATGGACAAAAAATATAATGGAAGTTAAGAGGAACTGAAACGATTTGGTTACCAACATTCTTCAAAATATCTTATTTCATATTCCACAGATGAAAGCAAGTCATACAGTTTTGGAATGACATGAGGGTGAGTAAATTATCACAAATTATTTTTGGGTGAACTATCCCTTTAATTTTGTCACATGGACTCACATGCATGTTTAATTTCATGAGTGGCATGGAATTATGTATATATTATTATGCATATATATATATACGTGTGTTATCTACTACAAATTTTAGTAGCATGTTTAGAACTTATATACAGCACATATTACATACAGCAGAAATATTAAAAGTATAGCAGTATGCATTTCCAAACATTATACATAATCTCCACAATAAATAACGTTTTTCTCTCTATTTTTGTCTTTGTAAAGGTCTGAAATGATAGCCTCTCTGCTGCCCCCACCAGCTTTGGAGCACCATTGACATTTATGTGACGGTATCACAGGCTGACTAAGTGCAACATAATGTTGTCTGGAAAATGTCAGGCCTAGAGAAATTATCCTGAAGTATGCATTTACAATGCAAGACAAGGCTGGTCATACAAACTCAACATGGTGGCCTTCATGAGGGGGCAACCTGCTGAATGAACAGCCTTTTAAAATCCACCTCATTCAATGCTCCTGTGAATGTGCGAGACTTCTGATTCTATAGGTAAAATAACTAGAAGAAGAATAAAATGCGGTAAATGGTAAAATGTTTTGTGCTACAAACCAGTGTGTTTATGATTAGGATAATAGAGTATAATAAATTGAAATAATAAGATAACAAAAACCAGTTTGCAATATCAAATAGCATAAAAGGCTTTATCTAAAATGAATATAAGTAGCTAACACGAGAAACATTGAACATTCAAGCTAAAAACTGTAGCAGCCGCTCTTAATTTAAAAATAAGGAATAGCTTGCTACAGAAGGTCTGAATGTTTACCATTTTAAAGATTTGCAAAAAGTACTGCAGCATTCATTCTGAGTACATTTTATATGGAAAAATAACGAGTGCACTTTTCAACAGAAAAACAAACTATATTCTATTTTAGTGTTAAAAAGGATCCACTCTTAACCCATTAGTTGAGAGCAGAACCATTTTAGTGAAACTGAAAAAAAACAAACTTCTTGATTGAGCAGTGAGCTGTATGCGAGAGATGGTATCAGCGATGTGGCTGGTGTTTGGAGTTAGCGAGCGAGAGCAGCTCCATCAATCAGTAAATGAAGGGAGCGAGCACAGGAAGCCCCGTGAGACCTGTTTACTCCCCTGAACAAAGAGCATGTAAGAGAGAGGGAGAGAAGAAAACAAAGTGATAAAAGGCAAAGGAGGAGGCAATTAAGCAAAGAAAACCAAGGCTGGAAGAGAGAGATGAAGCACAAAGATTGCTGAAACTGGGCCGAAAGAGATATTTCCGTCTGTGTCTTCATTTAACATAGCAATGGAAACATTGCTAGACTATCATTTACATGTGAGAAATGAAGAGGGTGAAGGGGGAGAGAGGAAGGGAGTGAAGAAAAAGCAGAGAGAACAACATTTTCAAGACCTGGAACCTCATATAACAGCTTATGAATCTGTGCTGCCAGGTTTCAATTTGAGATCATCTTTCTTATCTCCTCATGGTTTACCAGCCAATAAGGATGCACACTGCTGAAAAGGCACTACTCTGATTGGCTGAGCTAAATGTCAATTATAACATCCACCAAACACAACCTGGTGTGTATGAAATTGTTTATATAAAAAAAATATACAAATCTTCTTAAAGAACTAAATACAATTCACCTAAATTATTAAAAACGTATATATACATAATTTTTTTTTATATGAATTGTTTTCAGAGAATATATCATATATTAAGTTTATTTTCTTACCCCACTATATTTTTTTAAATGCTAAAAATACAAGAAATTATTCGCCACTGGGGTAAGAACAATAAACGTATTGTAATTATTGTAATATCTAACACATTTTGCTTTTCATTTAAATGCATTTTGCTTTAAAGATGGTTAGATATTTTCTGGAAAACACAACAAATACTGAAAGATTTTTTGCAGCACAGTCAAAGTATCACATTGGCTGTGGTTGTATGAATAATATTTTTTTGTGGAAACTGTTTAGATCAAACTGAATATGACCCAGATGTCATATACCCATCCATGTGCACACACACATATATACACACACACACACACACACACAAGCCAGAAAGGTCAGCCAGAGCACAACACAGCAATGCTAATCAACACATCATCTTCAAAATACACAAGGCAAGCAATTTTTCTGTTTTTTAAGAAGCAATATGTGGTCATTTTGATTCCTTTCAACCCCAAAGGCTAGCATAAACATCTGATTGTATTTCTATTGGTTAAGTAAACGAAAAACCTCAAATGCTGATTTTTGCTTCTGGTTATTTGTGGTCTACTTTACAATACAATACAGAGCATGCAAAAAGCACTGAATGAATGCATAAATGCCTGTACCATCATCGCTCGTGTGTGGTTCGGTGCAGTTGTCCACTTCATCAATGGTGCCTGGTTCACTGTGAGGACTGTCACTGCGAATATGCACACATAAACAAACACAAAGAGGCAGAGATGTTTAAAAGCACAGTAAACACAATAACTGTACACATGATAATGCCAGCATTGGAAAAAACATGGCAATTACAGTTCTGCAATACCACGCAAACAGTAATCAATGCAGTATTAGAGACTCATGAAACAGCAAACTTTGTGGATTAAAAGTCATCAAGTTGTGGAGTCATTAGGCTTGATGTAAGAGTAAAAACAGAGTAACAAACAGCATTATGAGGCTTATTGCTTTTAAAACAGCATGTTCAATAAATACACTATCATTCAGAAGTCTGAGGTCAGTAAGTTTTTTTTTAAGAGAATAATACTTTTATTTAGCAAGGATGCATTGATTCTATTTTCATCTTAAATAAATACCAGAGGTGGGACCAAGTCATTGTTTTGCAAGTCACAAGTAAGTCTCGAGTCTTTGCATTCAAGTCTCGAGTCAAGTCCCGAGTCAAGACAGACAAGTCCCAAGTCAAGTCCCGAGTCAAGACAGACAAGTCCCAAGTCAAGTCCCGAGTCAAGACAGACAAGTCCCAAGTCAAGTCCCGAGTCAAGACAGACAAGTCCCAAGTCAAGTCCCGAGTCAAGACAGACAAGTCC
>NW_015650690.1:613180-667178 GCF_001515625.1 Sinocyclocheilus rhinocerous | reverse complement strand
AAGTCTTTCCGAGTCACAGGGCTCAAGTCCAAGTCAAGTCTCGAGTCCTTGCTGTCAAAGTCTAAGTCGAGTCTCAAGTCTTCTTTAATTATGTCGAGTCGAGTCGCAAGTCATCAAATTTGGGACTCGAGTCCGAGTCAAGTCTCGAGTCAAGTGACTCGAGTCCACACCCCTGATAAATACTGTTCTTTTGAATTTTCTATTTGTCAAAGAATCCTAAAAAGTATCATAGTTTCAACAATATTAAGCAGAAAAACGGCGTTCAGCATTGATAATAATAGTGTTTCTTGAGCACCAAATCGGCATATTAGAATGATTTCTGAAGGATCATGTGACACAGAAGACTGGAGAAATGGCCCAGTTTTGCCATCACATGAATAAATAACATTTTTAAAATATATAAAAAGACAGAAAGCAGTTATTTTAAACTATAACAATATTTCACAATGTTTTTGATCAAATAAATGCAGCCTTGGCAAGCATAATGTAATTAATCAGATGCATCTAATTAATCAGAATCTAATTTCAAATATATATATATATATATATATATATATGATATATATATATAAACATCTGACCCCAAACCTTTCAACAGTACTGTTTTTACATTTATTAATAATACTAACCAAAGCAAACCATTTCCATCACGTTCCTTGGTATACCATGTAATTCATGGTGTATTAGTATCGTAATATTTTAGAACAATATTATATATCAAAGAATGGTGTGGAATTTCCTTCTCATACCAACACTGTGTCATGGTCCCATGACAATATTTTTTATAAGCCAAAATTATCTGTCTTATAAGTAGAATTTATTGCTTTTAGCTATAGGTTACAAAAAAGTCTGCCTACGTTACTCCACTTTATATGACCTGAGTGCTAAACTCCCCATTCATAATACTGAGCTCAGTTTAAGCCACAGCTGGCTGTAATGGAGGAATTATGACATTCTTTAGTAACAACAAAATCCAGCTAAAGTCTAGAGCTCACCAGTACTCCTCTCCTCCAGTCATACATTTCTCATAGACAGGGCCATCCAGCTCACGTGGGCTGGGGAAGATGACCTCGTGGTGGACGATGATGGTCTTGATGACCTCATTAACATGAGCCTGACAGGCCACAGGGTCCTGACCATCCGGGATGGGCATCAGAGTGGGTCCAAAACAGATGGCAAGGTTATATGAGTCCATCATGTTCTCATCACTGTACTGGGACAGACTAGAGATGAAGAGACAGTAAAAAAGTTCTTAAAGGTGATGCAATGCTGCGGGAATTATAAACTTTCAAAAACTTTCTCTCTTGCTCCAGCTGTCTATTTCAATATATTAACTCATAACTTTGTCCCAGAGAATTCATCTTCATGTACAGTGTATTATCTTTCAGCTCATCTCTCATTCTTTTTTTTTTCAAGATTCTTTGATTAAGTTCAAACGAATAATATTTATTTGAAACCAATGTTCTGTAACATTAGAAATGTCTTTACTGTAACGTTTAAACATTTTTAATGCATTCTTGCTGAATAAAAACATTCATTAAAAAATATTAAATCAACATGAATGTTTACTTGCTTTTGAATGCTTTACTTTTTACGTTCTCTTGCCAGACATTTTTTCCCAAAAACAAAATATGTGACCCTGGACCACAAAACCAGTCTTAAGTGTCAATTTTTCAAAATTGAGATTTATACATCACCGGAAAGCTGAATAAAGTAGGAAATTTACAAAATATCTTCATGGAACATGATCTTTACTTAATATACTAATGATTTTTGGCATAAAATAAAAATCTATCATTTTGACCCACACAATGTATTTTTGGCTATTGCTACAAACATACACCAGCGACTTAAGACTGGTTTTGTGGTCTAGGGTCACATATAAGAAACTGACAAACTGCTTTGTACTGTAAAATAGCTAAGATAAAGCCAAGCACCAGTAGAAACATACAAAAAATAACAGCAATCTATGGAGTAATATCAGGTTTAATCACTCCAGTGACATTTTTGACCTATCCTGCAGCTGAATGAAACACTCACTGATGGTGGAGATCAAATCCAGGAAGCGCTCCTTGGGGAAAAGAGGGTTCTCCAGCCCTCTGAAATACAGCTTGAGAACACCAGCCACAGAGTTGATGTCATGATCGCTCTGATCATCAACCAGTGGGTCCTCACCTGAAATAAATGATGGAAAAATAGTGATTATAGGAGAAAAAATACACACACTCCTAATATATAATAATACATTTTAAGTAAAGTAAGTAATAACACAATTAAATTAAGGGTCTACAAAAGAGGGATTTGTCTCTTTACAAGAGTAATAAAACCACAAATTTAAGCACTAGCAGGCAACTTAATATACTTAATTTTTGGACGCCAATGATTCAATTACCTGTGACACAATAACAAGGTTGCACATTAAAACATAGTTATTTATCAACAACACTGCTGTATAACACCTAATGACTAATAGCCTTATGGTATCATTTGTTTAGTTTATCTTGCATCCCTCTTGTAGCTGAAATATGCGCTCATCCTCCATATCTGATGAATTGAGAAACTTAAAAAGACATGACGACAATTCCAGTAAAAGATTATCTGACCAGTTACTCTGGCTGTCCAATCCCTGTATTACTATTTTCAGAATTTGCTATTTGAATGTACTAAACGATTTTCTGTTATCATTATTATTCTTTTTTATTTTCTAGGTAGTAAATGTTTCAGTGCAAATGGAATGATTTTGACGATGGAATAGCCTTAGAAATGGCTTATATAATTTGATACATCATTTGTCAATATCAAAACCAGGCAGATGATTGTTTATATCTGCAAACATGAGCTACATGTAGAATCAATTTGTTTCACAGGAAAGCTTTTCTAAATTGAAATCCTGCCACCAAATTTAATTTTCTGATGTTATTTTCACCCTCAGCTCAGCAATGATGATCTGATGTGCGGAAGAAACATATTCACAGTTTGGAAAGTACATAAACAAAAGTAACTGAAAAATAATTACAGTTCATCTCTAGGGGCCTAACCTCTTTCAAATGAATTTTTAATATCGTTGACTTCCACCTGAGATCCAGGAACTCGGAATATGCCTTGTTGCTGCAGCCCTGGCACAGGAAAATAAAAAGAAACATGAGTCGAAAACTTGTCAAGGCATGATATTGCATTATTTCCAGCTCAAAACAAGATGCACACAGGAGGAAATGCAACATTTCCCTCTAAGGGGTCCTTTATTTTTGGCACATATGAGGTTTGCCAAAGATGTTCCAATCATTTTCAAGATTTCATTGGATCCTGAGGGAACGCCTGTGATCTAAAAGCAATAATCTCAAAGAAAGAGTAGATTAGGTTCTAGTTAACGGTCTTTGAGCCAGCAGAGAGAATAGAGTTTATAGCATTATTATTTTCTGCCTTGACATCTATAGCAGAACAATAAATCATCAATCCACTGCATACTTAGCAGCCAAACCGATGTCATTCTCTAAATTCACTGACTTCCGCTTTACCCTGACAGATGGACTTTATATGGAACTATTTCCAAAGTATCACGGGATCACTTAAACTTACAACAGATGAGTCCTTATTCAAATTAGCATCTGTGTCTCTTTCTAGTTGAGTATGTCGAGCGCTCTCTGAATGATAAGGGGATGTGTTGTTTTTGGAGAGCTCTCTAATGGTTTCCAGTAGCTCCTGAGTCAGCATGTTTATCTGCAATCGATTAGTGACCTTTCCTTGAACCGCTTACCATATAGATTAATGTATCGAATACAGCTCTCCACCACCAGAGGAATGGGTTGACCTGAGTCCTGAAAGACAACAATCATTACAAAATGGCACCAGTTTTAAAGCTGTGGCTGAGATTTAAAGGGACAGTTCACCAAAAAATGACAATTCTGCTCGACCAAACCTGACTTTCTTCTTCCGGGGAACAAAAAAGGAAATATTTTGAAGAAGAAAAACACAATTGGACTCAATTAACTTTAATTATATGGACAAAGACCATTTGGTCTATGTTTGGTATATGGACAAATATTTGGTATATGGACAAATATTTGAAAAAATATTTTCTTTTGGATTCTGCAAAAGAAAGTAAGTCATACATGTTTGGAGCATCATTAGGGCAAGTAAATGATTACAGAATCGTCATTTCCGGGTGATCTGTCCCTTTAAAGGTGCACCTGCTCATTTTCCCCCTCATTAAAATGTAAACAAAAAGTACTAAAAATAGTATGAAATTATAAAATAGTATACAATCATGTTTAATATCATGTACAATCCTAATAAATCTAATAAAACCTGTTGTATCTAACATGGAGCTGGTCACATCCATGCTGAGATCACATGACCATCTAAAAATGACTTGCTTTATCTCTGTAATCCATATTATTGGACATGTTTTCTTGTGGAATATGAATATGAAGAATTAAACCAGCTTTTTCTAGGCCACTGCTGTGACTGGAGTTTTATCTCTTGTGAGTATACATTATTTTAATTTTATTGTATACCTAAACAAATATTTGTGTATCATTAGGTGCAAAACTTTTTTTAAATGGAAAAAACTGCTTGGTGCACCTTTAAGTAACAATTTTCTAAATGCTTTAAAAACAGGGAATATATACACAAAACAAAAAATTAAAATAAAAGTATTTTTTCATTGTTTTAGTAGAAAATAAAGCAGAGCATTAAAGGGATAGTTCACCCAACACCCAAAAATGAAAATTTTGTCATTAATTACTCACATGCTCCAAACCCGTAAGACCTCCGTTCATCTTCGGAACACAAATTAAGATATTTTTGTTGGAATCTGAGAGCTCTCTCACCCTCCCATAGACAGCAAGGGTCCTTACATGATCAACGTCCAGTAACATAGCAAGGACATCGGTAAAATAATCCATGTGACATCAGGGGTTCAACCGTAATTTTACGAAGCTACGAGAATACTTTTTGTGCGCGAAAGAAAAAAAAATAACGACTTTATTCAACAATTGCTTCTCCTTTACGCTTTGATTTGAACGAAAACAACGTATCCGCGTGGCGCAGCTGACACAAAACAGCATATGCAATTTAGGTTCGTAAAATTACGGCTGAACCCCTGATGTCACATGGATGTCCTTTCTACGTTTCTGGACCTTGATCGTGTAAGGACCCTTGCTGTCTATGGGAGGGTCAGAGAGCTCTCAGATTCCATCAAAAATATCTTAATTTGTGTTCCGAAGATGAACGGAGGTCTAACGGGTTTAGAATGACATGAGGGTGAGTAAATAATGACAGAATTTTCATTTTTGGGTGAACTATCCCTTTAAGCATGTCTGTCCTCAAGGGCACATAACACAATAGAAAAAAAAAAAAAAATTTAATGTTCAGCCAAGGCTGCTAGTAGCAACTCATCCGAAGTTCGCTACAGAAAGCTCTTGTGGAAAGCAGCAATGACATGTCATTTGTCTAAGCAAATGTATTACAGCCTTATCTGAAAGGTAAAGACAGTCCATGCCTGGCCCTATTCTACAGTACCTGATTGCGGGTACGAGCATTCCGTCTTCCCCTAGGACACAAAGCAGCATAGAGCAGAGCAGAGGAGTGAAAGAGGTGAGAAAATCACAGTTAGAGAGGAAGGGACGACAGAATCGCCATGAAGACGACAGTGTTGTGGTAGTGACTGGGTGGAATAGCATTAGGGCGGCTGCTGGAATGGCTTGAGATGCAGTAAAGGGAAGCATGTGGAGAATGTGATACCCTTCGTTTAATTTTCTCTGCAATTTCTGTCTTTTTAAACAAAATACTTTAAATCTAAGTGGTAATCGACCACTTGACTGCATAAATTAAGCATTGAGGCAGTTCCTCACAAACTAATGGGCCCTGCTGAGTCTTTATTTAGGCAGAAGGGCATCAGCTGCCACCCTTATCATCTGCATCATCGCCACCTGGCGAAAGACGGGAAATTAACAGAAGCAAATAGAGGGTGTGCGCGCATGAGTCAGTGAGGAAAAAACAGACAGAGCTTCAGCCATCCCTCCAGCCCATCAGGGGGCGCTGTTAGCACCAAAGTCAGTGGGTACCTTAATGAAACTCTCCATATTGCCATTAAACAGCTTATGGTTATAGATGGAACGAGGCCTTGGTTTCCGCAATTTCTGTGGTTTCGGGGGAAGGGTTGGGGGTCTGAGGAATGGAGATGGTTAGATGGAACAAAAAACATACACAAAACACCCTCTGAATGACATATTATATCAAAAACCTTAAAGGATTAGTTCACCCAAAAATGAAAATTCTGTCATTAATTACTCACCCTTATGTTGTTCGAAACCCGTAAGACCTTCGTTCATCTTTGGAACACAATTTAAGATATTTTTGATGAAATATGAGGGCTCTCTGACCCTCCCATAGACAGCAAGGTAACTACCACGTTCAAGGTCCAGAAAAGTACCAAGATGATCGAAAAAGTAGTCCGTGTGACATCAGTGGTTCAACTGTAAAGTTACGAAGCTACGAGAATACTTTGTCGTTACGAAGCTACGAGAATACACACAGACTACTTTGTCGATCATCTTGGTACTTTTCTGGACCTTGAACGTGGTAGATACCTTGCTGTCTATGGGAGGGTCAGAGAGCCCTCATATTTCATCAAAAATATCTTAATTTGTGTTCCGAAGATGAACGAAGGTCTTACGGGTTTGGAACAACACGAGGGCGAGTAATTAATGACAGAATTTTCATTTTTGGGTGAACTAAACCTTTAAAACTTACACAGCAAACCCTTTCCCATCTACTCAACTTTTACTTATGTCTCAGCGGAGGAAACAGCCGATAATGAGGGGTTTAAATAAGCAACAGGCATTAATTGTTGTTCTTTAAAAGATCGTAATTACATCCTAATGCTTTTGACCTGAAATTATCCAAAAACAACTGCAGGGAGTTTTCTATTCCCTATAGGAGCACTGAATCAGGCCCTTATTGAAACATTTAGCTATGGAAACATAATTGCTCTTGTGACAGACCGGTAAATGCAATCAAAATCAAACATGACATGGCTCTGTACTTTGGTGGTTACATGAGGGCACAAGCACAAGCTGTTGTTTATATTTGATTACATGATTAATCATTAACAGATATTAGTTGGATGTTTTCAACAAAATTGTATAGATATTTTGTCATAGAGCTTGAACAAATACCATTTCTCTTTACTATTTGGGCCTTAAACATATTCTATGCAACTACGTGAATGAAAATGCTTCTAGCTACACTAGAATAATTTCATATCGGAGTACCAACATATGCATTGGTGAAGTGTTCGCAACTGTATTTGTGGAACAGTGTTTCATTTTAAATTTTAAATAAAGAGCATATGATTATCAATGGCATCACTGGTAGATGTCCTCCAACTGAGAGGTCAGAAGAGGCCTGCATCTGTTTACCAGGAAGGCTCTATTCTCAGCATTCTCCGACTGTCAGAGGACATTCTGGATAACCCAGCATGAGCTGAGCCCCTGCCAGTGACAGCTAGAGGACAAGTCCCCTTTTGACCGTCATGCAAAATCAAAAAAGTTTTATTTGTCCTCTCTTGCTTTTACCCTGGCCTGTTAAGTGATTTAGAGGTTGTTTTAGCAGCTGAACATGCAGAAAATGAGTGAAAATCATCTCTTTTTAGTCTAAAAATGCCACAACAATGATTTGCGACTGTGGTAAAATAACTTTTCCATTAAAAACAATAATCATGGATATGGATAATGAATAATGAATATGGATGAGAGGTATAACGCGGACTGAATCTTATTCTTTAATGACTCAATGGCTTAACAAGTGCAGTTTTCTTTAGAGATAATTCAATTGGACAAAAATCTTGAGAGATTGAGGTAAAAGTATATCTTCACTCTTTAAAATAAACGTTTCAAAAGGGTGTTTTCACAGCTATACAATCTTAACTTTTGAAGGTTCCAAAAGGGGGGTTTCAAAGTGATGTCACATACTGTAAGGGGCCGTTTACACGACAACGTTTTCAGCCAAAAACGGGAAACTTTTTATGCGTTTTGCCTGTTTGTTTACACGACAACGGCGTTTTGGGGACTGAAAACGCGTATTTTTGAAAACGGGTTTCAAAGTGCAAGTTTTTGAAAATGCCACCATTGTCGTTTCCGTGTAAACACCCAATACGGCAATCTTTGAAAACGGTGATGTCATGCGCGTGCGTAGTACGTGTTAGGTCTGTAGACATGCGCAGTACGTGTCGATTTTAAAGGCAAGCGCGAACAAACGTACACAACAATGGCGGAGTACATGGTAACATTACTGTTGTTGCTGCTCAAGAGTTTGCTAATGTTTCTTCAGCAAAGTGTGGATTTACTTCACCAATATTACAACCAACAGCGGAGACGCATCATATACATCATATAATCCTTACTTCCCTACAGGTACTGTTTACTAACAAGGTGACAGCGCCAACTACTGGCCTGGCATACGTAATACAGCGTTTTTGTTCAGCGTTTTTTCACATTTACACGGATATGTGTTGAAAATCGTTTTGAAAACATTGTCGTGTATACGTGAAACTTTTTAAAAACGCAAGGGAAAAACTTTTCCGTTTTTGACTACATCGTTGTCGTGTAAACGTAGCCTAAGAACCATTCTGGGTTCCCCAAAGAACCTTTCAGTGAACAGTTCTTCAAATAACCTTTTGTTTCCTAGTTTGAAGAACATGTTAATAATCTACGGAACCATTTACTATTAGGGTATTTATGCAATGGAAAGGTTCAATGGATGGTAAATTTCTTCATGGAACCACAGGAGTTTTGATTTTGAAAATGTGAATTTCATCATCAGCAGAACTTTCTTACCTTGTAGTTCCACAATCAGCTCTTTCTCCTAAAATAGAGAGTGGAAAGAGGGAGGGGTTAGAAATGTCTTTATTAGCATGATCTCATGCGCTGGGTTCTAAAGCTCGGTCAGAGCGTACTGAGGGCTATCGTGAGAGTGGCCAGTGCTATTGAAGATGAGATGAATGGGTGAGCAGCCACACAGCGCTTGAGACAAAGAGGAGCACTGGTCACCGTAGAAACCTCGGAAAGGGCCCTGTGGGGTGTCAGACGGTCACAGAAGGAACTAAAGGGGCTAAATGAGCGAGTGTGTGTGTTTGTATTTGTGGGTATGAGGGTGTGTAAAAGTGGGTGTGCATCAAGGGATTCATTTCACACTGGTGACACTGAGCGATGTCTGTGATGGCTCACTAGGTTCTTTGTCCCAATGTCCAGTGCACTGAAAAGGGTTCCTTGGTATCGCCATCATACAAACAATGAAAATATATACATGCCCACAAACAAATACAAACAGAATAGTCAAAAAAGAAAAATGATAATGCAAGAATGTTTCCAAATTATTCAAATGTCAGTTTCAGTTTTCAATTTTAAATTAAATAGCAATAATAGTAATTGATAAAAAAGGATAAAACACTCAGGAGTGACAATAATGCAAGAATTAAACTATCAAACTAAACTATCAAACTACTTAAATGTTAGTTTCGGATTTCCATTAAAAAAAATAAATAAATAAATAAAATAAAATATATTTTTGTTTTCTTAGATTTGTTGTTGGGTTGATGCCAGGACGTTGCTAAGGTGTAAACAACTGTGTGGTTGTTAAGTATTTGCTATTTTTGCCATATCGTATCTCTATCACACTGTAGTGCCTAGACGAGGCTTGTCGGTATAGGATTTTGTTTTTTTGTTTTTATTTTAGCTTGTGAAATCTGACTACTGAAAATATGAAAGCACACCTCTGCTCAACAAGCTCCACAATTCATGTCAACAAATTATTGTGAAAATCCAAAAATAATAGTGATGCTAAGCACACACATTTTTAAAAAGCATATAAAACTAATAAAAAGAAGAAAAAATTACAAAAAAGTCCCCAAATTATCTCTAGAGCATCTGCCCATAATGCAGACCCAAGTTTTTCCAATTCTGAATCGCCATGTAATGATGTGCAACCACTAATGTTTCTACATGGGTACTTCAGAGATGTGAAGTGGGCCCTCAAATCACTTCATTTCACTAAATCTGCATATCAAATGGAGTGGTTCCCATGTGCCTTTACTATGCCCTCTAAAATCATTCCAAAAACTGAAAGGCTTTTGTCTTGCCAGCTGAGGAGTTAAAAAAAGACTCAAATCCTTTCCAACCATGCTTCTGGATAGTGGTTTGGGAGGATCTGGTTTACACACAGAACATTTGCAAATCGAGACAGTTATTCTTCCACATTACTAATTTAAATAAGCGTCAGCATTTAAGCCAGGTGGCTGGTGACATGGCAACCCTTGATAACATTAATAGAGAGAATTAGATGTGCCGAGCTAATTGGCTTAATGGATGGAGGATCAATTAGGTGAATAATTTAAAAACATGTGACAAACTCATGTATATGCACTAATGCACACACCTTGGCTAGCCTCGAGTGTCTGGTTTTACTGAGCCGACGAGGGGAAGTGTAATTGAGCACACAGTCTGGTGAGGGGAAGAGGGCAGGACTGGTCAGCGATCATATACGTGGATGGCTGGACTCAGCTGGGGTGTCCCACAGTGTGCCGTCATTAGATTATGAGCTGCCGCACAGGCAGCTGCCGAAATTCCCCCCCGGTGCCACTAGCTGATTGATTGGGCGTAAACTGCCCGTAACCGAAGTGACAAGAGGCCTTATGGGAGATGCGGCCATGAAAGCAGGGTCTTTCTAATCATCTGACAACAAAAGGCCTTATACTTACAGGAATATTCAAGGTAAATTTCAACTAAATGTCTATGGCATCTGTGTCCCTCAGTTGGTAAAAACAAAGCATGTTCACACTAATATATGTAGAATGGCAGCCTAGCTTTTGTGCTTTGTTAAAACACTTAAATGGATTATTTATACCCCAAAACACTGTCATAGCTTAACAACATTTCAGTCTTTCTTCGGGCATTTGCTTCGAAAAGGTCTTTGACTACAACATTATTATTTGCCTGAAGAAAATCTTTGGCATTATCTAGAAAGTCTACAAAATCTACAACAGTGTGTGGGACTTTTTTCACAGTATTAGCTGTGTCGGTACAATTCAAAAGTAACTGGGTTTATGTTTTAGCTAGTTGTGATATCAGTTGAAAGATTGGACGTAACTTTGCACAGAAGGCTAAGTAAGCAATCATACTTTTATTACATTAACACGTGTAAAAGTTTGTGTTACAGTCATATTTTAAATGTTTAATCCCCATTTGTATTAACAAACTGAAGGTTAACTCAAAAATATCGTCTATGGTAATTCACAGTGTAATATAGATGTGGAACATACTGTAAACATTAGGCTGAAAATGACCCTCTATATCGCTTAAACGTAGTTTAAAGCTCTATACCAGGGGTGGCGAACGTCAGTCCTGGAGAGCCGCGGCCCTGCCGAGTTTTGCTTCAACCCTAATCAAACACACCTGATTGTTCAAGGTCTAATCAAGGTCTGAAGGGTTACTAGAAAGCTACAGGGAGGTGAGTTTTAATTAGGGTTGGAGCTTTACTCTGCAGGGCTGCGGCTCTCCAGGACCGGAGTTCGCCACCGCTGCTCTATACCCAAAGATAGATGAGAGTGAAAATCTGGGATTTTTTTTATAAATATAAACTTACATTAGATTAAATACAATATATTTTTTCTATATATAAAATTGTATTAATTAAAAATCCCAGACTGTCATGGAAGAATGACATAAAGAAAATATCATATCTTTATATCTTATTTATGTCACTAATCAAATTGGTGACACTGACCATATTAAAACATGATCATCAGTTCTACACAAACTTGTGGAGTTCATGCCAGTTCTGCCCGTTTTAAATTAGACAAGCAGACACAAAATAGAAGAATTTTCACTAGTGGTCTTAAACTTTTGGCCCTCACTTCTGTAAATCTTGTCCAGTTAGTTTAGATACATTCATTATACAAACTTTTTGAGCTCGCTATGAAGCTACAACTTTCAATTTTATATCCAACAGTGACCAAAGTTGCAATTAGATGCCAGAGGCTTAGCTGACGCTCAGCATTTCCAGAGAGCAGAGAGAAACGTATTTAATAAACAGACAACTCACCTTCCCCCAGAGTCTGTTTCAGCAGGTCATGCTTGGCCTGCAGCTTAATGATGAGGTTACTGCCGTTCAGGTACTCCTTGAATTTCTGCGACACAGATGAAGGCGTCAGTGAGCTAATGATTTTAATAGGATGAGACTAAAACAGGGGAGTGATGTGTGCTGTGGGCAACAAAGAACAGATTTTGCTGTACTTTGCACGCCGCAAATTCAATCTGTTCCAATAGGAGGATTTAATTTCCGTCTCATTGGTGAGGCATGGGCCTTGTCACGAACGTTTTGCGGATTTGTGCGTGATGAGTTTGGACAGATAGATAG
Organism: Sinocyclocheilus rhinocerous; assembly: GCF_001515625.1. NCBI lineage: Eukaryota > Metazoa > Chordata > Actinopteri > Cypriniformes > Cyprinidae > Sinocyclocheilus > Sinocyclocheilus rhinocerous. The sequence continues at coordinate 654,764 of NW_015650690.1, read as the reverse complement.
GACAGGCCGAGTAGACTTTGATATCAGTGTTTGCAGAGATGATTGTGATGAGAACCATGTATTAAAAGATTTACTGATAGTCCAGAGAACCTGAGGACCTGGAATTCATCTTTATTTTTTATTTTTTAAATAATTTTAAATGGAAGATGCCAGGTTTTGCCATTTTATGTCCAAAATAACTAGGAGCGTCAATCGAAAAAAAATTGAATTCATTTCATATGCTGATCAATAAATAAATTTTATATACCATTCACAAAAAGTCATATAAAAATGGACTAAAAATAATAACAGTACTTGTGGTCCCAGTGCTTATGGTCTGAGAAAATACAGGCACTCACAGTGAAGTAGAAGACTTCCGTCTCCTGCTGATTGGCTCGTCTCTTAGCAATGTTTAATTTGCTCATGTAACTCTCGGAAGCCACTGATTTGATGGACTCCGTGGATCGGCTGTGCTGGAAGGCATCTGAAACATCAAAGTCCTCCACTGTCAGCATGTCTTGTAACGTCTGCATGGTGGCATCCAGGGTCTTGCGCACCTAATTAAACATAGCAGGGACTCAGTAAGATGAAAGAGAGAGGATTATGAACTTAGGGAATATAAGTTACGTAAGATTTACACTACCGATCAAAGTTTAGGGTCAGTAGGAGCAATTTTAAAAGAAATGTATACTTTCTTTCAGCAAGGATTAATTAAATAGATCAAAAGTCACAGTACAGAATGAATGTTGTTCTTTTGAATTGTCTTTCAACTGAATTGTTTTTTTTAAATCACGGTTTTCACAAAAATATTAAGCAGCATAGCATGTCAACATTCATTCTAAAATGAAATTTTTCTTGAGAACCAAATCAGCATACAAGAATGATTTTGGAAGTTCATGTGACACTGAAGACTGGTTGCTAATAATGGTTTCTAAAAATTCAGCTTTTCCATTACATAAATTACATTTTAAAATATATTTAAATATAAAGCAGCTATTTTAAATTGTAATATCATTTCATGATATTACAGTTTTTACTGTTTTTGGTGCCAAGCATAGAAGACGTATACCGACCCAAAACCTTTGAACAGTAGTGAATATTTCTAGACATCTGACAGTGACCTAACTTAAAGGGAAGTTGGCATTTGTTGAAATTGTGTGAATGACTTGTGTTAGTCTTAGAAGCATCAGTTAGAATAAGTTTAAATGTACACCCAAACCGGTAATGATTCACACCATATGCCATCCTTCAAGTGTATTCATGAAGTAATACATGAAAATCTGTTTCTGTCTCAGAGTAAAAAAGAAAAAGGCAGTTATGACAGTCTAAAATAGGAAAGGAAGAGATAAAAAGACACATTTTTTTCCTAAAGTGGAAACTGGCTTCCATAATTATATTACACATTTCTTTTGTATATACACTAAATATTGTTATAATATAAAAAAATTTTTTAACACACACACACGCACACACACACACACTGGTTTCCATTTTTTTGTGGGGACTCTCCATAGGTGTAATGGTTTTTATACTGTTTTATACTGTTCTATCGCCCTACACCAACTCTCCACCTAAACCTACCCCTCACAGGAAACTTTCTGCTCTTTCAGATTTTCAATGCACTCCATTCTCTGTGATTTATAAGCTTGTTTCCTCATGGGGACCAAAAAAATGTCCCCACAAGGTCAAAATGTACTGGTATTACTATACTTGAGGGGAAAATTGGTCCCCAAAACGTGATGAATACCAGGTACACACACACACACACACACACACACAAATGATGTTAAAATGTATATGTCTCATGTTGTTGTCATATAATGTTAGCAGGGAAAGGAAAAAATAAATACTGGCCTGACATAAACAAAAAATCTTTATTGTTAAACCCTGGAATTTACTGTGGGCACTTTTATAATACTTTAAAAACAAAATTTTCTGTGCACAGTATATTTGAAAAAAGCGCTTATTGTTTGCAATAAAAGGTATGCGCCTCTGTGATATATTCAAACCCACAATATGAGCTTAAGAATATTGAGAGACTGAAAAAATGGATTAAACTTCCAAATAAAAGTATTTGTGTTGTACACTAGTTCAGAAAACAAATCACCAGAAGAAAAAAGTGTAAAATGAGCTTCAACTACCATCTATGTGTCACTATGATACATATACGGCCACAGTCTTAAATGTGTTCCTGCTTACTTGAATGCTTATGCAGGTAAAGTTATTAAAACCTCAAAAATGAGCAATAAAGAAAAGATCTCAACCTATTTCACCTATTTTGAAGATAACCAACGCAGCCAAGCCACAGGTGATATTTTTATATATACTGTAGTGCTGTATGCAGCTCTGAAACTTCCTAAACCTCTATACTGGTACATTTGACCCTGGGACTATAGATCACTCACACCAATGTATAAAATCAAGGATTGTCTGAATGCTGTAGTGACTGGTGTGTAAATTGGCCCCAGGCCCTCAGATTAATGTGGCACATTTCCTATATGACACAAAATCATCAATTACTAGCTTGTTATGAGACACAAAGTGATAAGGGCGAGATGAAATCATCAATACGCACAGACGGGAGCTATTACAAAGTCCATTAGCACCTGCATACACTTAGTTGGTCGGTGAGATGTGTTCTGCTCTCCCAAAACAAAGAATTACCCTCACAAAGACCAAACATGGAGATAACCGTACCATCCCAAAAGATACACACACCATTAACAGATGAGAATGCTAAAAATACACTCTCAGTTCCCAAGAAAGTTGGACTAAATTGCAACGAGTTTGATTGCTAGGCTGAAGTATTCTCTGGAGCGCTTTAAAAATGGTTTTTAAAAAGTATGTGAGTAAAGCCGAGGGCTGTTTGAGTGCTAAAGACTCGTGTGTGAGAGGCAGTTGGGCTCTCTGCAGAGTGATGACTCACACTAAAGACACTGATGAATCTTTACACTGAGCAGGTGTAAATAAAACTCAACAGTTTCCAAAGCATGTGGTTGGAAGAGAGGGATCTGTATAGCATACAGAACTGATGTTAAAGTCAACAGGAAACAGAGTTTGCAACCTATTTTACTTCTATAACATGACGTTGTGCTTGAAGTGGAGAGATCGAAATTTTCACTTGCAAATTCCATTCATTACAATAGGAATCCATGTGTTCAGGAATTTCACATGTGTGAGAAGGACTTCCACACACAGATTTCGCAACGGGTTCAGGTTGGTCACACAAATTTGCTGAATTGACCATCAGAAAGCCTTTTTTCACCAAAATTTGTGAAAATGTGACATGAACCGATGAATCAAGATCGCCAATGAAAGATCGTCTCTTTCATTAGTTTAATCTTATGTTTTACCTTGTAGTTTGTTCTAGCAAAGCTAGACAGGGTCATCTGACTGACACTGTAAATCAACTAGTTCTTTTATATGTTTGGTTTAAATCTGACATACTACAATCTGACTAACTTTGAGAACAAAGTGGATTATACAGCTGCACTCCAACAAGCTCTGAATATCTCTCAATATTCAAAGCCTTGACCCACAAAAACTGTGAATCAAACAACTAGATCTTTCAGTGGAGCATTCAGTGCAGCTGCTTGGTGCCTTATCGGTAAAGTTACCATACCGTAACTTTGTTTCCCAGCACACTGATAAAGACCTGCACACTCTGACTTTTTGGAAATTGGATAAAACCAGTCAATCAGATGGGAGCTAGCGATTATTTTAGTGTGCAATATGCATCACAGTCAGTGAATGGTTTTTGGTTGTGGCGTCTGAGGCTGAGACTAAATAATTATTACTGAGAGGTGGATAGCATAACAATGGCCATGATAAAATGTTGCATGTAGTAACTGTGATGATTCTTACCTCCTCATTCTCAATCTTGAGCGTGGCCAAGCGGGACTGCAGCTGGTGGTAACGCATCAGAAGTTCGGTCTGGACTGGCTGCTGGGCACTCACCTGGCACACCTGAGACACACAAAAACAAAACACAAAGCAGTTTATCTCTGTCATGATCAGTGCTCCACATTGGGGGGGGGGGGCAACTGTTCCAATAATAAGATATTATTGGGTAAGTTGAAGGCTAGATACCTCATCTCCCATGTGCGGCAGAAACTCAAAGCGCATGGGTGGGCAAAAGACCTGATTGTACATGTCCATGATCTTGTGCTTGTCGCTACGAGGGTCCAGGTTGTCCACAGCGTTCTCAATGATATCCAGACCCTCATGGCGAGAGGTCTCCAGGTTGTACTCAGCAGACAGATACGTCCTTAACGTGCGTGCCAAGCTAGCATGATACCCGAGGTCACAGCACTGTAGAAAGAAGAAAAATTAAGGATGAGAGATAAAATATCTCACAGCAAGCCTGAATAACATTTAGATGGACACAAATCCAATCTTTCTTTCTGCAAAGACAGTATAAATGAAATTTTATTTGCCAAAATGTTTCCATGGTGATGCCTATTTTTAGCAGTCATGAGATTTCACATTTCACTCTAACAGGACGAACTGTAAGACAGGTAGCATCTCTTGTGTCTCCGTGGATCACAGTGCCATTAAAATGACATGATCTAAATGAGTGAATTTCATCTAGCGGAGAATCGAGATCGTCAGTATCTATAATTAGAAGAACAAGCGCAGTGGGATATCTTAGCTAATTAGTTTAAACGTGCAACAAATGTGCGACTAACCTCTTTTAGCAATGTGGAGCAAGTTTAAATTTGCTTGAGGGAAACTTTAAACCTCTATGAGTCATTGCGACAAAGCAGTTATCGCTCTATTGGACTGTAAATCCATATATTATGCTTTAAAGGGTTTGAGTGCAAACACTAGACGGTCATAGCCTGTGGCACAATCTATTTAGCATTACAAAGCCACAGGAGAGGAGGTGTACAACGGTAAAAAAAAATATAGCACAGTAATACCGCCAAGTTTAGATTCTGTATTTACACATTTTTGGACCAATAACAGCACTGGTTCAAATTCTCAGCATTTTCTAATAATAACAAATCATTAGAAGTAAATCCATACTATTTAAAATTATTTACTGAGTCCAGTGGTAATACTGAAACCACTGTTTGCACTAAGACAAACATACTTCAATCTAAAGCAGAAAACCACTGCTTAACTTCTGCTGTGCATTGGGGTTAGCAAGGGTTGCCATGACCAATTGTTTGAATAAACCTGTTTACCTTCGGTTCACTGTCAGTTTCACTGAAAACTATCAAACATGACAGACCTGCCCTACTTCTGACCCTGCACTCTTAAAAGTAAAAGGTTTTTCTTACAGAGAATTATTTTTAACTGCATGGTTGTAGACTTGAAAATGAAAAAAAAGGGATGTTCAAAAGCAAAAAAAACTAAACAAAAATGTCTTTGTTCTGCTCAACACAAAAGGAAACATTTTTTGGTCCATACAATGAAAGTCACTGGTGTTTTATGTAGTTTTGTACCAAATGATTTATAAATATATTCTCTGTGTTTACCAGAGAAACAAAATGATGACATTGTAAGAGATGATAAATGATACCATAATAAAACATATTTGGGGTGAACTAGAGGAGGAAATGCAAATTAAAAGAGGAAATGCAAAGCCTTCCTAGTTTCTTTAAAGCACCAGTACCATGGGTTGTGGCACTTATGATTTTTTGGAACAGCTATAGCAAACCGTAAATTCCTGGTACAAGGTAACCTGGCATCCTACTGTAATTCACCACGGCAGGCCACAAGTACCACATGAATTTCTATATACCCAATGATGGGTGTGGGTGTTTTGTGAGTTTTGGTTTGGTTTGGTTTCTACCAATTAGTGGTTTTAAAGTTAAACCTATGTCAACAACCTAACTGAAAGCCCTTTACAGAGTTCTTCCAGCTTCAACCTGTTAACTGTCTTAGGGATTTACATCTGTTTCTATATATAAAAAACAAAATCAGACGGTACAGAAAGTGATTGTCCAATGCAACATTCCTTAAGAAAACAGTTGCTACAAAGATATGCAAACAGTATGTGACTGCAGTAGTTTGCATAGAGCAATATATCTCGGTTTAAAAGTTATCTATAATGGCTTGTTTCCTTTTCGCCCTTTTTGCTGTTATCAGGAAGTACAAGTGTGTGTGGTTTTATGTTTTCTTAAATTGCTTCAGGATATTAGGGCATACTGATGGACAGCAATGTGACACTCTTTGCACCTCTCAGCAAAAATCACAGAGGTTCGGTTTATCTAAAGTGTGCGTACTAATGCTAACACGACAGAGACAGCAGAGACGAGCCAGCAGGGGAAATATTTCAGTATACTTCACATCACCGATCCAGTCTCAGCAGATTTTTGATAGGATGATACCCATGCGACTGACAGCCTTTTGTTGTATATGCAACAATATTTTGTGAATTAAATGCATTAAAAGGGTTTATGTGCAATTAAGCTAGTAATTCCATTTTCTTGTTATAAATCTGACAAAAATCATTCTGGTTTGGCAGAATAATAGTTTTAATCTTTCATTGTGAAGCCGAATGAGGCTGCAAAACAGATTAGAAGGTAACAGTAATGGTGATTAATAATTCAATAAAAACACAAATACCAGAGGGAGAGGGGAATAAAATCAGAACACAAATCCAATTCACTAAAAATTACATTCTAGCAAAGGCAAAGCAAACATTTAGAGAAACGAAATGAGGCAAACCATATTAACAAGGAGACAATTCACCCGCAATGCAAAGAGAAACAGATGGAGCCGAGCCCTCATCAGTTCAACTGTTTAAATCACAGCTGATACACACAAACAAACGCATGCCTCATTGTGCATACTCACATCAATCATATCCGAAACATCGTGGATGTAATATTTCGCCACGACGGCGTTGGTGGCTGCCAGGTTCAATAAATAGTCGTTGCGGGCTTTTGTGCATTTCAGTTTGTTCTCGGAGTACTTGGCTTGCCTCTGGAAAAGGGAAACAAAATGGAGAAGAAATCAGTTAATATAAAAAAATAGCTGGTTCACTGATAGAGGCGATTGGGTCATGATGTAACACTATATGTTCACACAATACCAACTTGACCTTGATTTAAGAGGAATGTCTTTGCTTGAAATATATAACATTATCTCAAGTTAAAAAAGCCACTACCCGTACATGTATATGTAAAAGGCATTAAAGACTTAATGTGTTTTTAGCTTTTAACAATTCATGACACAAGAAAAACATACTTTTAAAGGCAATGTACAACATCAGACCATTTTTATAGCCTACAGAACTTTTTAATAAAATAATTTAAAACATATAACACATCACTTGCCCCAGCACCAATGTGACAACTTGCCCCAACCTGATATTTATGAAAAATATGCTTGTTGTGAGAACACTGTGCAGTATTTGGGGTTAAATTTACATTCACAAAGGCAATTTATTGGGGCTATTACAAAAGTATGATGAATTTTACATTTTCTATTCTTTTATTCTAATTTGGAGGACAGACTTCGCAAAACATCATTGTGTTTGAAATCAATATATAAAACCGCTTTTGACTGATTACTTTCTAATTAAGTATTTGGCAGACACTTTCATCCAAAGTGACTTATATAGCATCCATGGTATACATTTTATCAGTCTTGCTTTACCTGGGAGTCGAGCCCATGATCTTGGGGATGCTAGCACCATGCTCTACTGTTTGAGCTACAGAAAATCTTACTGAAATATAAGCCTTGTGACAACGTTCCCTTTAGGAAACCAGCCCCAGTCTATATATAAAAAATTATTAGCACATAGTTTATTCAAAGACATAACAGAACATATATTTTGGAGTGTACCGAGATAGTAATTCACACTTCACTTAAACGAAGTCTTTAAAAAAATTAAAAATGTAAAGTATTCCATATATGAATTCCATATGTGAATAGGTCTGAAACATTTAGGTTTATGTAAATTGCACAGAACAACAAACTGATAATTAAAAAAATGTAAATTCGGAGAGCATGAATAATAATATATATCATATGAGAGTTCTCTGTGAATTGAAACAAGACACAGAGACTGAGTCTCATCTGCTTGTGAGCTCCAGCTGGGTCCTGCTGAATTTTTCATCAAAAAGCTTGAGCACTCAAAGCAGACAGCTGCTCTAGTATCATTAATAACAGCTGACTGCTACATAATTGTATTGACAAAACAAAATCCTTAAATGAAGAACAAACACCAGTGATTAGTACATGTAAGTTCAAACGCTTGAATACTGATCAAATGAGTCGAGTTCGATGACGATTAAACGATCACTGTTATGAAAAGCAAGTATGACGGGAACAATATATAAGCTGACCATTATTTAAACTTAAGCATGTTGGTAACCAAATAGTCGCAGTTCCTTTTGACTTTCATTGAATTTTTTGTCAGGGGGAATCAATGGGAATGGGAACCGAAACTGTTTGGTTACCAACATTCTTCAAAATATCTTCCATTATGATCCACAGAAGAAAAAAAGGAATTCAGGTTTGAAATAGGCATTATGGTGAGTACATGATAACAATTTTCATTTTTGGGTGGACAAATCATAGTTCAAATGAGGCCTTTTAATCATTGTGCCACAGAATCACAGTCATTAGCTGGGTTTGAATTATAGCAGTCTCTTTTAAAGTTTAAAGATTACCAGCATATAAACTGAATAAATTATGCAGTGTATTTTTTTTTTTGTCACCCTTATTACTTTTGTAATATTCACATTTAATCTAAAATTAGGGCTGCACAATTCTGACAAAATTCATAATTGTCATTTATTCCAATCTACTGTTCAAATTGAATACAATCGGAAGTGCAATTCAAAATGTATTTTCACATGATCAAACACATTAGTAACTGATAGTCCGTTAAGGCTTGCAGGTGTGCTAGGATCACGTCGAAGTCTGCTCGCCTGCAGAATCAGGTCAGGCTGCAGAGAAACACAGAGCATCCATGGCTACCATGGTTATAAATAGTGTGAGGCTGAGTGGCTTTCATGCCAACATCTCTACGCATTGCAGCCTGAAAGGGGAGGAAGGGAGGGAGAGAGAGAGAGAACAGCAGAGAGAGAAAGAAAGCGACACAAAGAGCAAAAGTGAGAGAGCGTGCAAGCTGGCTAGTAAAGGAAACAAAATTAATTCACATGAAAACTGCCTCGTGCGAAAAGCACAATATTCGCAAATGTTAATTTATAGAATTTTTTGTATGGTCCCACAGTCACTGTGAGTTAGCTTCCTGTAAGTTTATAGAACTAGCTATGAATTAGCATGAATTAGATGATTTACAGCTGAAGTCACTGACCTGAAATGTTGAATCTGGTTTGTGTGAGTAGTCAGCCATTCAGTCTCCAGACTGTCTACAGTCTCACTGACCTCATTGTCCATTCTTAGATAAAGCTCAGCCCACATTCATTTTTATAAACCCATCCATCAGGTTCATTCAAACCTAAGTGCCTGCACTGCTTTTAAGAGCCGATGAGAAGGTAACTAAGAAGAAGGCAGGGTTGCTACTTGGTGCGGGGGGGATGTTGCTATCATGATTGGGCTACACGATTTGGGGAAAAAAATATAATTGGGATTTTTCCTAATAAAAATTGGGTTTAAGATTTAAAATGTGATTTTAAAAAAACAATTACAGTAATAGTAGCTATAAGTAACTATAGTAATAAGCAGATTATTATTATTATTATTATTATTATTAAATAACTGAAAATCTGAATTATTACTATTGTAATATTTCACAGGAACAAAATTAGTATTTAAGGGGAAAATAATACAATTATTATTATTGTTGTTATGTATAATTTTCTTAACTTTTATTATAACTAAATAAAAATATTAAACAAAATATTACCATTGAAATATTTCATTTAGAGTATTCAAATAGAGTATTAAAATATAATAATAATAATAAACACAAATATTAAACACAACACTACTGTAATATTTTATTTCACTGTAAAAAAAAAAATATATATATATATATAAGAAAAATATATATTTTTTACAGTACAATAACAGTTTTAAATTAAGCTTATTTCAAAGGAAAAACGCAGGAATGCTCTTAAAGCTTCTCATTTTTTGAAAAAATACCATTTATAAGCGCTTCTCATTACAAGTTTGGGAATATGGTTGGCATATTTATGAATACATATTATAAGCAACCCAAACTTGGAGCACTTGAAGAGATGAGTTTGTATTGAACAGCATTTACGGTCAATCGAAACTCAGGGTTTGCATTCGGAAGTGTTCTGGTTTGATCCTCGCAAAGAGGCGTCACCATTGTGCTTTTGAGCACTTAACCAAGAACAAGGGCACTTAACTCAAGGTTCCTCCATGGGGATTGTATAATAAGAGTACTGAAAGTAGCTTTGGATAAAAAAGACAATTTATCATGATGATGCAATATTGGCTTTCACTTCCTTCCAAGGTGGCTTTCGAAGGAAGTCAAGGAGAGACAAAAGGCCAGCTTTATCCTCCATTGTGCACAGATAATATACACCACTTGAAATAACATAATCTTTCTCTTAAAGGGTCACAATCCTACTTGAGAGTGTTGGGAGAAGGAATGAATGTGATTCTAGGCTTCAACGGCCCTTTGGTTTAATAAAAGCAGGGTGGCATTGTGAGTCACTCTGCCGAGCATTATGAGCCCAGCGGCTAGCTCACCAGAGTTATCTCACCTTCTCCTTCATCTTCTCAATCTTCCTGACCGAGCTGCGGCGCTGGGGTCGGTCCTCGTGGCGCAAGAGGTTGACATTGAGGTCTCCAGATTTGCTAAACTGCTTCTCTTCTTGTTTCTCGGCCTCCTTCAGTTTGCTTTCTGCACTGATGCTCTCCGTGTGGTAAATGTGATACGTCTTCATCACCTGTAGGATGATATAAAACACTATGAAAACTAGTCTAACAGCGTCACACCAGGCGGGTTGTAATAAAATCTCTGCCACGTGGGTTTTTGTCCTAACTAGCTGTGAAAACATGTTGATATTTTGCAGGTAGTTTGTTTAACATTTCTCCTGTGTTTTACTTGGCAGCACCGCCCACTCCAAAATCTCATTGGTCTGAAATCCTGCTTAACAGAAGTTCCATTTAAAAGAAAAAATTCTCTCAGTGATTATGTTTTGAAAACATTTTGAACAAGCCAATAATAAACTGCAAAAATAAGAAATTGACACTTTTGTTCAGCAAGGATGCATTAAATTGATAAAAAGTGACAATAAAAACATTTAAAATGCTACAAAAAAATTGTAATAAACTTTTTGTTATTCAAAGAACCTTGAAGACTGGAGTAATTGAGTTTTCACTGTATTTCTGATCACATAAACGCAGCCTTGGAGGAGAGTATTAACTTTGCACATTAAACAGGGACAGAAGAAAGTAACAAACACTAAAAAAGCTTATACACTTCCAGTTTATGTGGGATAAAATCCTAAATTGTCCTAGAATGCTTCCAATTTTCATAAAAATGTAAATGAGAATATGTACTGCAGAAACAACCCAAGGCTTTAAATGTCAAACAACAAAATGAAACATTTCATAAATGTTATTCTCACATTTACTCAAAATGAAGACATCCATGGTTTTCCTTGGTGATACAAAACAACTCAATCCTGACACTTTCTTAAAATGATCTCCAAACTAGTTTAATTCCAGAGAAGCTGCGCAGGTCTCAGTTGAGAAGGATCAGTTGTATTCCCGTCAGCTCTACAGAGCAGATCACCTCATGAATATGCATAGGAGTATGGACTTGGCAGCAGAAGTACCATAATCCTGCCTCTTTCCACCAAGTCCAAGCCTTCCATTCAAGCCCGGGATGACAGAGGCTGAAGGAGGGGGCGATCTAAGGACACAGATTCTGAAGGAAGCGTGTATGAAACACAAAGTTGATTCAAACAAACCGCACGCTTTGCTGACTCCGACGACGGAGCTCTCTGTGTGACTGAGGTGTTTGCAACGATGCAAACTGTTTTACCTCATGTCTGATTGGTGTGACCCAGTCTGCTATTCAACCCCATTAATATCCTCTCTGCTCAAACAATAGAGCAGAGCAAGTGAAAGGGGAGGGGGGTCCTCTTCACCACTGCCCGGCTTTATTCCGCTCCTTATAGCCGGCAGATGCCTGTCTGATGGTGTTTACAATAAAAGGCTTATTAAATCAGCCAGCCTGCAGGCGTCCACTGACTGCTCATCTGCACCGACCCTGACATTAATGTACATACACTCAGCTATTTCACTCTAACTTTACACCCACAGATCATCTGATCATTCTAGAGGAGGTCATCAAGTGCGTCCGCACGATGGCACTGTGCATGCTTTTAGTGCTGCTTCCTGTGATTTAATGTGTCTGCGCTACTACAATATGAAATTAAATGGCAAAAATAATTGTCTGTGACCAGGTTGTCCCCTATTGTCCATTATTTGGACAAAGAGCTAGTCCTGTCTCAAATTTACAGCATTGAAAGTTAACATACAAAACCACTCAAACAAGCATCACAGAGCCACAGTGTTTACACCTTTTGTGGAGGTTAACCTATAAACGGCTTACTGAAAGGAAACGTTTATCTAAAATTTCTGACATTATTTATAATATTCTGACACCCTGATGTCATTCACAACCTATAACATTTTCTTTCTTTCAAGGAACACAAGTCTTGTGAATGATTTACTAATTAGGAGTGTAGCAATCAAAAAATGCAAATTCAATGCATCATTTACTGAATTTAATAACTGATTAAAACAACTATAATGATGTACAATTATGTGTAAATGTATTACCCAAAAATACAATTTCAGAGCATGAAAAATGAACTGTACCAAAATAAATCATAAAATAAATAAAGAATCAAAGTCTGAGCAAATGTTTACAATCTTTTTACTTACAATCTTATGGATGTACAATACATAAACTTGGATAGAAGAAAATATTTTACAAAAGTTACCTTTTAGCAATATGACATACACTACTTTTCAAAGGTTTTGAGGCTTGTGACATTTTGTAAATGAATTTAAAAGAAGTTTCTTGTGCTCACCAAGGCTGCATTTATTTAAACAAAAACAGAAACAGTAATATTGTGAAGCATTACAATTTAAAACAGCTGCTTTCTTTTTTAGTATATTTTAAAAATGCAATTTATTCCTGTGATGGCGAACTTAAATTTTCAGCAGCCATTTCTCCAGACTTCAGTGTCATATGATCCTTTGGAAATCACTCTAATATGCTGATTTGGTGCTCAAGAAAAATTTATTTTAATTATCAATGTTGAAAACAGTTTTGTGGCTTAATATTTTTGTGGAAACAGTGATACTTTTTTCAATATTCTTTGATGAATAGAAACTTTTAAACTGTATTTTATGTCAAATGAATACCTTTATGAAAAAGATCAACTGTACCATAAAAATTGACTTTTTTAGTCACAAATACTTCAAAATATTGACATGCACAAGGTGAAGCCATGCTAAATTCAATACACCTACACCATCAGCCTTGTTCTTCGAACTAATATAACATGTTCCAGTCATTAAACGCTACACAGGATCCAGGCCCTAGTATTCCCTGATGGAAAAAGCTGTTTCCTCAAGCTCATTAGGAAGAGGATGCAAAGGATGTTTCTCAGAGAAGTGCAAGCTGTGTCTGGCTTCAGGACAGATCACCAGCTCTTTTAACAGGGTCTAATAAACATACACAGATGTGTGACATGTCTTCAAGCTAACCGATTCTTAGATGGTGTACTCACATGCGGTTGTGTAAATGATGTAACCATTACAAGGTTGATGGAGGGCAAAATGTGGTGCTAGAATCTGTAGTATGCATGTTTGAAGAAACCATTAAAACCGCCTTCCATGCAGCATGCTACGTTTATGTCAAATATTATGATGTGCTAGTCTATGTTACATATATGCACATCAGCATACATGTAACATATATGTAACATAACCAAATAATATAGCTTAGAACCGATCATCAGAATTTAATAACATTTTTTATCATTTTCAATGACACAAAACAGGCTAAACTCAATAAGACTGCAACACTCAAAGTGACACTTATTTCTAAATCTGCAAGCAGGCTGAAATTGTGAATAAAAATACTGCGCTGGTGAGTAAATGTGACAGAAACTATGTACTCCAGTGCAGGAGAAAATGTAGGTTAGCAGTCAGCTCCTCCCAAAGCTGTCACCCATCAACTCATGCCCCTCAAAGAGAACACAGCAAAGGAACATGTTTACAAGCAGGTTTGATGGACATGGCTGGCAAACCTCCAGCATCAAAATTGTATTTACAGGCATGTTGAGGTGAGATGACCTCAGCTGTAAAGAGCAATGCTTAGCCAAGATTGACATTAGATACAATACTGGGATCTCTTTAAACATGTGTAATTCTGTATACACCTTCAAGTTGCTAATAATTAGAGAAAATATTTAAATAAAATGTAAAAAGGTCTCATACAAATGATTTTAACAGGATTGTAAATTCTGCTCTGCAACAACCCTGATGAAAATGTGTAGCTTGCAAAATAGCCATGTGTAAAACCAGTGTAATTACCACATGTACCCCCATGGATAATGGGTACATCAAACTAAATATGGTTTCTATAAAAATGTATGATATGTTTTATGAAAAACAGTAGCTTAAAGCAATTATAAAAATATTTAGCTGTGACTAAATTTCAACAATTTTTATATTACTTTTAAGCAAATTCATTAGGACATATTTCACAAAATAAAATAAAATAAAATAAAAAATAACAGCTGAAACAAAGTAATATATTTGCCTTAAAAAAACACCAGTTTACATTCTCACCATTCTAAGGTTGAAAAACTGACAAAACATTTATTCTCACATCTAGCATCACTGGTTTTGTGGCCTGGGTTTGTCCGAGAGCTGTGCAATGATATTTTTTCCCCCTTTGCTAAGCCGCATTAGCTCAGTATTTGAGCATTAGCCAGAAACCTTAAACTAACTTGCAATGATTTATATACAACTTCCGTCTCCACAGAAACTGCCCGGAGCACGTCTGCGTGCTTCTGTACTGCGGTACACACCCTAACTGCTACAATTTCAACTTCTTGAACACTGCAGAAATTTTTTAGACATTCCAGCTAAACTATTTACCTGTCAATCGGCCAAAACAGACTGTCTTTTGTAAGACCTTGTGATAGACAAGGACTGGCTAAATGGGCAGCACAGACTCATTCATCACATGAGACTGATGTCTTTAAGACCCTGATGAGTCAGAGGACCATGAGAATTAATGACAATCTTGTTCAGAACATAAAAGAACAGATATGAAAGGAAGAACTTTAATTTCTTCAATCAATATATAAAGGTTTCTCTTGTTTACCATACCATAACAGAGGATAGAGCTGCAACCTGAAGGCCTGCAATTCCAGCTTGTCTTTCAAAGTTAAATTACATAAAATTAAGTCACATGTCTATGTCTTTAGGAAGGGGCTCTCAAAGTCAACACCCAATTCTTATGCATAGAAGCATGTGTAATAGAGCTTCAAGTGCAGTCGTGCAAGGGCACTCCACTATACTCATTTCCTTAAAGCTGAAAAATTTATAATGAGCCATTTTGGCATCATTCAGAAAAAGGATTACTGTTCTCAAATACAATACACAGCCAATATTTCGATGTACTTTAGCTCTCATTTGTTACAAGCCTGTTCCCTGGCAAAAGCTGCTAAGCTTTCACCTTCCACAAACTGTGTGCAAAATTCACAGTACTTTCCATTACAAAAATAACAGCAAACACTACTTTAACTTCTTCAAGATGCATAAATGGAGTTAAAAATAAATAATCTGATGGCTTTCAATCTGATTGACAGATTGCAAGTCGCGCATAGAATACAAGACACTACAGGTGAATAGGGTAAAATTTTAACTACTAGATATCACCATACTTTATAGCTGATTAATCACAGTACATTAAAACAACTCTTTTGTATTACAATTTTTCTGAAATGTTATATTTAAATACACAAATGAGGCACTTTATGATTAGATATGCACTCATCTGCACACATTTCTAGAACAGAAATCTAAACATTAGATTAAGCCAGGTTCAAAATTCTTGTTTTTTCTTGCTTGTTGTTTTGTTGACATGTAAGGGAGTTAAAGGTTTTACAGAGGAGATTTTAGATATTTCTTTTTATCACTCCATAATTCAGAACATAAAATCAGGAACAAAATGCTATATAAATCAGGCGAATGATATATAAACAAACTACTCTGCACAAACCTTACATTTGGGTGTACAGTATATACTGTACTGAAGTGGAGATTTCATTCACTTAGAGAAAACAGCCTTTAAAGATATATTTAATTGATAAGTACAGACGTAAATAGACAATAAACACTTAAATGTGTATTTTGGATGTTTTCTTTCCACTAGTCTGAAAGATGACAGATATGTTATGGAAGCAAAATAGCACAAAATCTTACATTTGACCAGTGCATGAAAAAACAGAGGTTTTGCCTGTAGCACCTTGCTTTAATACCCAAGAAAGAAAATCAAGAACCATTGATCATCCTAATTCACAAACACATTGCAAAACCAATGCAGAAATTTCACATTGCACACTGGGACTGAACCGAAGCTTTACATTCATATTTCTTACTCTACATTCAGAACACATAACTCAAACCACAGGAAGGGGGCAGAGGGATCAATACTTAAGGCTTCTAGTGCAGGCTCTCTTTCATTTTTATTGTCAAGCTGTATATCAATAACAGTTGATCAGAAGCAAGCCACTATGCCACTATCAAGCAGACGTTATATAAGGGTTTGTAAAGTGAGAAAATTTGTAATATGCTTAACACAGTTTAGCATAATCTTCAGTCTAATGAATAATTTAAATTAGTGGTAAACCTACAACAACCTATCAATATATAGGAAAAGAACAGACACTGACATTCAAAAATGTATATAAAATATGTATGCTTTTGATTATATATATGCATATATATCATCAAAACTGATAAAACTGCACACAGCCTATACTCTACACTCTAATAATACTGTATAATACAAACGCCCACATTTCTGTGTCTACTTAGCAGAGAAATGACATACTAAATATTTTGTGGCCACAATGATGCAGAACGTAATAATTTAGCTCTTTCTGCAGGGATTCGGTATCATGACAGGCTGTATTTGAGGAAAAACGAGGAAAGAGGAAGGGTGGCAGGAAAAGGATAATGATCCTCTCCCATGTCTTCTCCAGCGATACATTACACTCCCTGTCAGTGACCTTGAAACACATCAGCTTCAGAGCGCCAGATCCCAAACCACATATGTGTGCGTTTCAACAATTTAAAGGAAGGAACAGTGTCTTCCTGATTCGTAAGCTTCATATCTGTGCTCGTAGGGATTTACAAATGGCTTAGGACTGTGTTTCATAGTTTCAGATCTTTATGTTAGGTTTTGACACAAAAATGTACAGCCGTAGTCAAGAGATGACACAACAGGAGAATGATCATATACTGTAGCTAGTTTTATCCAGAGATACGGGTGAGACATTTTACTACGCCACCTGCATAAAGATGCAAAGAGGACATCTGGAATAGGTCGAGCAATGGAGAAGAACCTCCCTCTGATGTCCTTTCATGGGTGACAACATTAATCTCATCCTGCTCCTCTGCAGTGGTTGCTTGGGTTTCATCCAGGGAGAAAAACTGAGGGGCCCAAAGAAAGTGCCTGCATCTTGGTTGATGTAAGAGAAACTAAAGCAATGGAATCAAAGAAGGTTTTCGGCTCCTAATGACCCAGATTCTGAAGCATATTAAAATGTGACTACTATGAAGCTTAAAAACAGACAACGTCTCTATCAATCTACTATTTTCCCATCACTAGCACTATCGCGAATAGTACCACTTTTATTATTTCCTCAAAAAAATCCCTTGATTCAGTTTCCCATCCTTTAATAAAAAAACTATGTGAAGCAACCGTTTCTTTCTTCTCCAAACTGTTGCGCAGCCAAACTGTTTTTATTCTTGGCCAGAGAGTCAGCGTTTCCATGGTGCATGGCAGGACACAGCGGGTGAGAGCTCCATTCAGAGGGAGAGCCAGAAAAATAGAGAAGGAAAAATAAAGAGAGAGAGAGATTGAGAGACATTATACTCACAGTATACAGCTCGTTTGTCACTTTCACCAGCTCCTCGTGCATCTGAATGCCAATTTCTTTACTCTGCAACACACACACAAATTTAAAAAATGGGTCATAAATTAATCAAACTCTAAACTCTACATTATAGATTAGAATATATTCAAAAACAACAATAAAAAAAGGACAGAAACATCTAGAAACATTAAAACCTCATTTCCTATTTGCTAGACAACTAGTATTACTCATTCAGTTTAGGGCTGCAACAAACAATTATTTTGATAATAGATTAATCTAACGATTATTAGAACGATTAATCGACTAATCATCGATTATTTAACTGATTAATCAGTAGACATTTATTGGTTATTCAGCTTTTGCAGTTAGTTAAAATATTTAGTTATACATATTCTAACAAATAAATTAAGGTAATCACTTCAGCTTTTGAAAGTCATATTATGTAATTACAATTATACAATTAATTTATACAAATAAATATATTTTGCACACAAAATGAGATGACAGAGAAACTCTCTTATTCACCATTTATTTAGCTATATGAAAAAGTAACTGAATGACACATCATTCTGCCTAACATCTCCTTTTGTAAGTCATATGGATAAGAAACAAAATAAAGGTAAGTGATAAGATGTTTAATTTTTTTCATACTGTGTTCATTTTACTTGTGCAGCTCTTAAAATGGGTCATAAATTGCCTTAAATTTATTTTTTAAAATTCTGCTGATACCCTGTAAATAGTGAAATAAAATTCCTTCCTTCATATTTGTTGATATTTGTGTATTGAAAATATTTTTGATTGACATTTAAACTCCTATCTGATTTTCTATATATATATATATATTTTTTTAAAAAGGTCTTTTTTTATTTGGGTTAATTAAATTAATTTTCGGGCTACCAAAATCTGAAGAGTTCCTGCCCAAAGGGCTACCAGGGATTTTGAAATTTTGCGAGCCCTGTGCAGCCTCTGTTGGCTTTCCTTGGCAGTTAACCTGAATGATCAAACGACTACTCGACAACAAAAATATTTGTCGACAGTTTTTTTATTGTCGACGTTGTCGATAATGTCGACTAATCGTTTTACCAAACCTGAACCCTAATTCAGTTCCATTTATAACTTTACAACCACATGTTTTTTGATGGTGTCATATTAAAGATGTTGTTTTCTCATTTTTATAGACTGGTAATATGTGTCACAAATATCAGCTCTTTTTTATAACCTGCCAAGCATCACAAACATACTTGACCGACATCCAAAATTCAAGCTTACATGGCAAATGAAAGCAATTTTTTTATTTGACTTTTTTACGGTTGTGTTTGAAAGTGTTCAGAATAACATACTTTCACACTACTCTAATAGTATTTCTGCAGTAGGCTATGCGGTATACTGCAGTAAGAATTTTTTATTCATGGAATATTCAGATGAAATACCTACTACATAAATAAAGCATACTGCACACTATATCCTGAATTTCCATTCCAAGTGAGGCAAATAAACTGAAAGTAATATTAGTAATATTATTTTTTTTACCGTTGTCTTCACATTTCTATTGTTTCAAACAACAATATTTGCTTAAAAATGCAAAAAAACAAAACAAAAAAACCCCATTAAAAAACGATTTTTTTTTCAGTAGCTTGGTTTGACAGAGATGACTATGAGTGAATATTTATGGTTTCAGTACTCGTTGATTGATTTTTGACTGTTTAATTGGATGTTCTATCATCATCAGGCTGGAGGCTTCATGTTTCTCATTGCTGTATGGTGACCACACAATATTGCCGCAAAATGCCAAAAAGGCTCATGTTTTCAGTCGATCGATAATTTGATACAATGCTTTTCAAATAACCAATGCAGCATCATTTCCTGCATTTCTGTAAACAGTGGTTCAGACAGGGACCAGGCTGATTCAGATATTCTGACTGTGACACTGAAAACTGCTTATGCATTCCTGTGGGAAAATAATAATTTAATAATGCTATAAACAAGTTAACGGGAAAGAAGACAACTCTAGAGGAGAAAAACATTTCATACCTCCTCCCACACAGCATAGCTGCTCCTGCTTACATGCACACGTACACACACCTGCTGCCGTGTGAGCCGAGAAAATGCACTGTGTTTAACTCTAAAGTCAGTGACACAATCTGGCAGAAATCGGAGGGCAAGAACTCCAAAAAAGCTGGAAAATGTTCACTGCAACCACAAGTTTTTTCATTAAGCACAAAAGACAGAGACCGGCCTAGATAGACACATTCAGACACAAAATACGTCTGGTAAAACTCCCATGCCGACAGAATCTGCAGGTACGAGCATCACCTTTCCTGTCAACAGTTCAAAAGCTGTGCGTAGGAATGGTGCATTTCTCTGAGGAGAATTTAAAAAAAAAAGGAATCAGATGACAAAACAATCCATAATACAATAAGGAAACAAAACAAAATGATATCAAAAAGCACGTAAACTAATTTTTCTAAAGTGACATCTGTGCAAGAACAGTGTTGACTGAAACTAAAACTATTAAAAAATAGATTTCGGGAATTGAAATAAAGCTGAAAAAATACTAATATTAGTTGAAAAATGTAAACTTAAAAAAAAAAAGTTAGAAATGTTGCCTTGGCAGCTAACTGAAATAAGCAGTACAAATTACTAAATCTAACTGAAATAAAAAATAAAACTAACCAGAAATATTGGACAAAACAAAAAAGCACATAACGAAATTACTAATACTGTAATAGTATATAAATAATACTAAAATAACACTACATCACACACTACTGGAATGAAACATTTTGTGATATTTTGATGCAATAGAGAGCTGTCATACTTTAAAAAAGAACGCGTGAGCTTGATCCCAGTCTGTTTGAATGAATTACCCCAGTAGCCCTCCAGAGCCCTTTTATGTTCGTAAAGCATAATGGACCATAATTCCCAGCGATCAATAAAGGCTACAGCATGTGTATAGTCAGGCCTGTGCTTAGGGATCAAAAATAATCTCTCTCTACACATGAATGTGTACATACACATACACACTTATCCCTGCAACCAATTTACACATCTAATCATCCATGCTAATGGGATAAGCACCTCACAATATTTCATGCATATGTGTTGATTTTGTTTTTAGGAAACATGTAGACTCAATACAGCACAACAACTGATGAAAGAGATGAAATGCCTGATTGAAAAAATGTTGTCCAGCAAATCATATAAATACATAATCACTGCTCAAGAGACTAAGTACAGAACTACAAAAATACATTTGAAATAATTTGATGAGAAATATTTATATTTAGGGATGTATCAATATTTATATAAAAATTATACTATTATATTATACATTACATAAAAATATTTGAATAAACAATTTTATGTTATTGCAGACAACCAATAAAATGTCCAATATTCCAATTTCCTACTATTTTGTAAATTAAGTAAATTAAAAATAAAACAAAAACTAAAATTAAGGATTTGCTATAAGTGACTTTATTAGTGTTTTTAAAGGTTCATTATAAGTAGTATTGTTAGTAAATATTAGTTTTTAAACATAAATAAAATAAAAAATAAAAACACAAATAAAATCAAATGTATATCAATACTAATAAATAAATAGATAAATAGACAAACAAACAAATAAATAAATAAAAATGTTTAAACTAATTTAATAAATGCCTTGATCACATGTTGAGTGAAAAAAAAAACATGAAATTATCACCATGGGAAAATTGCATAACAAGACAGGACATTACATCTTAATGAGGTGTTCCCTTTTTCTTTATCTTCTCACAAACCCACTGCAAATTCATGCTTTTACAGAGCCAAAACAGGCATTATTAAACGGCCCATGGGGATTGAGAATCAGTGTTACAGCATACATCACATTCACAGCAGAGAATATATGGCAACAGCTCTCAGTGGAAACCTCTGATGCAATATTATGAAAGAGCCAAAGCCACTGACACACTGCAGTCTCTTGCCGCTGGTAACACTAGCGTAAGACCGTTCAAAGTGCTGTCAAGCTACAGTACATGTTTCCCAGCTGTCTTTGCTGCTCATTCATCCTCATCCGACCCACCAGCGAAGCGTTCTGCTGACCTCAGGTGTATGTTTTTCATCTCTCTGTGTGCTGGAATCCTCTGACATGGACAAAACTGCTGTAAGTGTCTACTAACTGCTACTGAACGTCTTAAACACATAATTAAAGAAAAAGTTAAAATAAGAGCTTAAGGATGTAAGGAAGGCTATTCATTATCATTCCAGACGGCAGACTCATGTTGCTAGACTGGTGATTCTCAACTGCTTTGGTTTTTACACTGGACATCAAGCAGTGATCCAACTGTATAAGAGCACCAAAAGTAATCAAAAATGTCGTTTTATGAACTGTGAATATGTTTTATTGCCACAGTGTTGTAAAGATGATTATAAAATATCAACTTTTTAAAATCGGTTCATTTTAGTGAATCAAAAGTACACTGTACAACACAACAAGAGTTGTTCCATTCATGAACAAGTATTGTATTATTGTACATTTGCAGTATTGTATGTTAATTTTATGCATACACTCATGAACCTGAGTGGAAATTTTGTTCTCATGTGTCAACATGTAGGCTATAGAATGACAATAAAATGAACTGAACTGAACTGAACTGAACTGAAATGATTCTTTTGAGCCAGTCATTTTAATAAATCATTTAAAAACACTCACATATTAAGTGAAGTGTTTATGAGTTTAGATTTTTATAATCATTTTACTAGTCATAATAGTTTGACACTAGAAATGCAATTTAAAGGTTTCTTCATTTTATATCCACATATTAATAATATTTATGATTATTGGTGATAATATTTGTAAAAATAATGAATGGCGTTCATATTATATAAGTTATTTTTGCTCTCTGTATACTAAGAACATTAGCTGGGAGAGAAGTTGTTTTAAAGCAAAATGGACATTCTAACTGTAAAATGCCTAAATTATAAAAAATTTAATCAAACTAAATTGTGATCTGAATCAGATAAAAAAAAAATAGAAGTGAATTGGAATCAAATAACCTGTAAATCTGTAAAGATAAGCAGTCCTGTTAATAAATACGAGCCTGTCACATCACAGCAGCATTCATGCATGCATTCATACAGAGTAAGGTATCTTAGGTGACCTTGAGTACACACACTGCAAGCAATTAACAGTTTCCCAGGGTGCTCTGGGTGTGTTTTATCGGTTCACAGTCACCTCACTGAACCACTTTCCTATGAATGGCGGCTGGAAGCACAGGGCCTCACCTACAGGAAAAGCAGCCAGGTGTAAACACACTAGTAGTGTTTGGATTACACCACAGGAATCCAGGCTATGTGTTGACAGTGTTCCAACTCATATAGTCCAGACCCCATAAGTCACACCACAGAGAATACAGCCAGTGGCGGCACTCCTCGCCACAGTATGACTTTAACTCGGAGAGGAGGTGCATAAATAGGCTGTAGTCACACTGTGAGACAGCATGCATTTAGACATGCACATTCATTTTGTCGCATACCATCCATACACACCGTCTGCAAGCATTTAAAATCAGCCTAAAATTCCAACAGTACAGCTAAAACAAGAAAGCAGGAGGTAGACAGTGCTGTGCTAAGAAAAATGTCTGCCAAGAAATTGCATGCAAATGTATGAAGTCAACTGGCTGTGTGAAAGAATACATAATGATTTTGGAGTGGGTGTTATGATTTTCCACATTTGGAAAGGTTCAGTGTTTCCTATGGAAGATTTGCGACTTTTTAATTGCACAATTCAGACTTTTTTTTCTTGCAATTCTGAGTTTATTTAACACTTTTTTTTCGCAATTCCTAGAAAAGTGTGAGATATGAAGTCATAATTGTGAGATATAAACTCAGAAATGTGAGATTTAAATGTGCAATTCTGAGAAAAAAGTAGGCATTGTGAGATATAAGCTTGCAAATGTGAGAAAAAAGTCAGAAATGAGAGATAAAAAGTGGCCTTTTTTATTTTTATTCTGTTGTGGAAACTAAACAGTGAGATGTAAAAAAAAAATAAAAAAATTGCGAGATGTAAACTCATATTTCAGAGAAAAGTCACAATTGTGTGATATAAATTAGGAAATGCAGGAATTCTGACTTTTTTCTCAGAATTGCAAGAAAAAAGCCAGAAATAAAGTCAAAATTGCATGGCGGAAACAAGCTTTCATAGTCTCCGGTATGTTTACTGCAAGAAAACATTTTGTGCAGTCCTAAAAGTCACAATAGACCTAAAAAATAAATGACTCATCTCGTTTTCATGGATGTATACAAATTTATACGCAATTAAAATATGCATACAATACTGAATCCCACAATGCAATGCATTTGATCTATTTTTAATCCAATTTTGTATTAAAAAAAAAAATTCTTGGCACTTAAAAGTCTGATCAAATAGTGAATATTAACACAGAGGTTTCTGTTAGCTAAAAGTGGACATGAGATTATCATGGTATTTAAATGGATGTGAGAAGAAAAAGCTTACAGTCAAAGCTACAGACCTTTTTGAAGAGCCGGATGACGTCCTCGCTGATCTGAGCCAGGCGAACAATGACATTATTAATGTAGATGTCATTAAGTGTGGCATGATCTCTGCTTTCTCTTCGAGTCTGGTTCAAAACCAGATACCAGCAGTTTACTGAAGAGAGGAGGTGTTGTTCTTTCCTGGAAGGACAGAGAAAAGGATAATAATTATCGAATATCGCATTTTTTAACAAGGTATCGCATATCGCATTTTTCTTCAATATCGCACAGCCCTAATAATGTTAAATACTGTGATAAGTTGGCTTGCTTGCGTTTTTCATCCCTTCCCACTGAAATGTTTGGCTTGTTCTCCAAATAACATTTCATCTTCCCATAATTGTCAGATTGTCAGACGAAATTCACGAAAAGATGAAAGAAGATATTTTGAAAAATTGTTGGTAACCAAACAGTTGACGATAGCCATTGACTTACATAGTACGGAAAAAAAATACTATGAAAGTCAAGCGCTACTGTCAACTTTTTTTTTCAAAAATATCTTCTTTTGTGCACAACAGAAGATAGAACCTCATACAGGTTTGGAACAACTTGAGGGTGAGTAAATAATAACAGAATTTTCATTATTGGGTGAACTATCCCTTTAAGTCTCCAATACCACACATACAGTACTCAGCACCTGACAGTAAACTGATCACTTAATACCTTAACACTGCTAAAAATAATATGCCGAGACAGAAATCGTCCTAGCTTGAACTTAATCAGCTTTTGGGACCATAAGCTTGTGTTCTGTGCTAACCCTTCACTTCTTTTCTTAGTCCTATCTTCTAAACCAATCAACAAGCTGAAGAACGGGGAATGCAGAAATAAATAACTGAGAGTTGAGAGTACTGAAAGCCGAGAGATAGCAGGATGAGGCTTTGGATAAACGACACAAGGAGCAAAGGCAATTACTTTAGAGAGTATTTGGACTAAGGGGAGAACATCAAAGTGTGGCCTCTTGCAAGAGTTAGTGAAATGCTAATCGCTGCTAATGAAGAACGTATATCTCCCTGCTGCATGTGGTGAACGTTATTAGCCCTGTAATCTGCCCTCAAATGAGGATAAAGAGTAAACAAAGAAGCATATGCCAAGGGGTTACTTTTAAAAACACAACTTTATTGAGCAGGAAATCAGCATATTAGAATGATTTCTGAAGGATCATGTGACACTGAAGACTGGAGTAATGATGCTGAAAGTGCATGCAGCTTTGCCATTACAGAAATAAATCACATTTTAAAATATATTAAAATAGTAAACAGGTAGTTTGAATTGGAATAATATTTCAGAATTTTACTGAATGATCACCATTATTGATATACTATGATATTTAAATTCATTTATCAAAAATTCCATGATATTACCATAATAAAATCAACAACAACAAAAAAGTATTACCACGGCATAAGTCCAAGAAACATGGTAAAACAAGGTACAACGCATTTAATTAGTTTCAGCCCTAGAGATATGTATTTCAAGATTAAAATTTGCTGGTTTGGAAATAATCTGATCCACTGTGCTGTGGATTCTCAGTAAAAATATATGAGAATGTCATATGACTTGCAAAACACAAATGAATAAGTAGCACTGTCTGTTCATGCATAGATTCCTCTTAAAAATAAACTTTATATGCAGAAGATATGAACTGCATTTACAAGAATGAGGAACAGGAAGAGGAAGGAGTGTAATGCAATGTGCCAGATCACACAGATGCCGCAGCAAGTCCCACAGAGAGAGCTGAAAGACGAACAGCTCAAAGTGTGGCTGTGCAAAATGATCAAATTTTTTATTTTTTTTGCCCCTGCTTTTGAAACTGGCAATTGTAGCACTAGGCCATAGGCTAGATCTCTACAATAGATTAGAAATCGCCTTATTTCATCCAAAACTGCGGAAAGACATTCTCTGGCCTTTTTCTTTTATTCTCATTTTGAATTTTTTTCAATATTCAGAAAATAGATCAAAAGCACTGCTCCGACTCTACAATCAAGGCCTGAAAAAAGGATCACATGATTCATAATCACATTTCTCCAATTGCTTTTTTCAGTGTTCATGGTACATGGTCCACAATCCATACAAAGAGCCAAAGATCACATAAAACTCTAAATTTAATTACAAAGGCTTTGAAACAAGAGTGCAATGCTCTGAGGCTCTCACATACTTATGTTTTCTTTATGCTATGTGTAGTTAAAATGGGTTTGGGTAGAGACAATGAACATCCAGCTAACGTTGGAGATCAAAAACTGGTTGTAAATCTGCTCGTTCCATTTTAAAAAGTAAATACTAAAACATATTATTTTCACAATGCTACTAAAACAGTTCTGTTAAAATTACTGATTCAAAAAGACTCATGAATCAGCATTCTCATTAGTATGTATGAATAAGTCTAAATCACTCAAAGAGGCTCTTGATTTACTGAACTGTTTACTGAATTAACTGCAAGTCATTATATTCATCATGTTCTCAAAGTACTACAAGAATCATAAATAGAATAGTTAGGAATCAGAATTATTAGATTCTAAAGTCTAAAATGAACACAAACTCAAAGACAACAACAAAAGCACAAATCTTTACAGAAACCCTGACCACATGTACAATTTCCTTCCATAAATACAATATGTATCTGCCAATGAAAAGCCATTTTCAGCTTATAAATATATAGTCAGCTGTTTTAACACACAACAGCCGCCTTGGGACAACTATACACCGAGCTGTGCTGTGATTGTTTGTGACAGGAGACAGGGGCTTCTGGAATTTGGTGATATCCTTTTTGTGGGCCGCTTCAGTCCTCAGAAAGCCTCTGGCACAATAACACTATTTAAATAAAGTTCTTATCATAGCTTGGCTGTAAACACTTGCCTGTGACGTTTTTTTCCCCCACAATTTTTAAGTTGCATGGATTTGTTTAATCATTTAGTACATTTGTAGTAGGACATTCAAAAGCAAACACAACAGTTTTTCACCCTCATGTGTTCCACAGAAGAAAGAAAAACATGAAAGTGAGTAGATGATGACAAAATGTTCATTTTTAGGTAAATGATTGCTACAAATGAAAGCACTTGAAAACTAAAAGATATGTCTCTCATTGTTTCACATCACTCTAGACGCAAAATCTACCAGGTTTACTGCAGTTCCTCACACATAAATACAAACACACATGATAAGCAGCTTCAATCGAGCGCATGGCTGCCATTGATCCACAAAACGGACTGATCCTCAGAGGTTTCCAGTCAGAATGCATATGCATATGTAACATGTACATACATAAAAAGTGATAAGTTTTATGTGTATTATTGTGTCTTTTTTAAAGCTACGCAAGAGATCTAAAGATCTCTAATCCTATGCTAAGAAGCGATAATAAGCAGTTATCCGTATTGTACTCAAAAACACCCACGCAGAGTATGAGTAGGGTTCAAAATCACTTCACACTTAGCTTCATTATAGCAACACAAGCCATAAAACCCAATCATACAATCACACTCACCGCCTGCCACAATATTCATTCAAGAAAGTGTTTTTTTATGTGCCAAGCCCGATACAGCTTTATCAAAGAGCTTTTAATCCAGTCTGGGGTGGCTTGCTCAAGCTTATCTCCTGACGGAAAAGCAGAGGAAGGAATCAAGTGCCAAATCAGGAACTGTAGTGGAAACAGAAACGGGTGCACACGCTCCCCAATTCAAATGCATTTCCGCCTTTTAAGTAAGCTTCAATAAATTGCAATTGCACATTTGTCGCTGGCCCCCAATGTATGATTGCTCCCAGCTGTAGATCCATGAGAGCACTGGAAAAGAGAGAGAGGAGAAAATTTCATCTGAGCACTGAATGGTAGGACAAGGATTAACTCAAAAGCTCATTGCTGATGATTCTGACCTCATTAATCTTACATTATTAGCCATATACAGGGAACCTAAACCAAAAGATCTGAACAGAATGTGTTCGACCAGCCTTGAACGTTTAATTTGGACTCGACTTTAAAGGAATAGTGAATTCTGTCATCTTTTATTCTCCCTCATGTCATTCCAAACCTGTATGACTCGCTTTCTTCTGTCAAGACACACAAGATAACATTTTTGAAGAATATTCTCGCCACTTTTAAATTTTTTTTTTTTATACATAATGAAAGTGAGCGAGGACTGGGTCCGTCAAAATCCAAAACAACAACAAAACATGCTATATATACACATTTCTGTCATGACAACTCTCGGAGGGATTGGCATGGTAATGTACATGACAATGTTAATGCATTTGGTCTTGGCGGAATAGATCTGCTACGCTGCTGCTGCTGCGGCAGAGCAAGTACCGAGACTGTGAGCATGTAAGAAATACTGCTGCTGCAAATATAACATACATGAAATAACCCCTATATAGCATACATGAATCACCTCGTAGCAGATCTATACAGGTGGAGCTGGGGAAGGTGGAGGGTTTCTGAAGCACGCTTCAACTGCTACAGCAAGCACTAGTCATATATTTGAATGTTGAGCAGCGAGCTCATTGGCTACTGATACAGGAGAGAACCAATCAGCTGTGCCATGTGATAATGATGTCATTAGGTCAGATTGAGTTAGACCTATAGGACTGCGCCATCTAGAGTTTCATGCCAGAACTCTGTATATATGTGTCTTGCATCTTAATGTGTCTGCATATGCATCTTAATGTCAGAACTTGATCTATCTCAAGTTCACATTCATTTCTGAGTGCAACGCCCACATCTCAAAATCCAATCAACAACCCATGGATAGAATCAAGTCCAGCCCTACATTTTTTGTTTTTTAGTAATCTTTGCACTCATATGTACATCACAATATGGTACAATATGGCTACTTCCGACGCATCACAACTTTAATAGGCCACTGGAGCGAAACATAATTGTGAATATCTTTCAGTCTGTTGGCTACGCACAACTACAGTATAACTTAAAAAACAGCGTATGCATTATATGAACAAATTTTATTGTGCTTTATGGGTTCTGGCATCCTTTTTGAAACTTGAAAGCACTAGTAATTGCATGGAAAAGACCAGTAAATTATTCTTGTTTTGTGCTCTACAGATGAAAGAAAGTCACACGAGTTTGGATTGCCATGCGTATGAGTAAATGATCTTTCATATTTGGATGAACTTATCCTTTAATGTCTAAGTCGGAGAGATTCACTTTCCCAGCACACATGATCCCAAGGGCTTTGGCACGCTCTCTGAGAGGCTTGGCAGTGAGTGAATGAAGGCCGGAGGTGGAAGGCAGGTGCTGCTGTGCGAGGAGCGGAATGCAGCAGGAACGTACCGCAGGGCAGTTTGATTTCAGGCTCCTGTCCAATAGGCTGCAGCAAATGTAGTCTGCATGCTGCCATATACACACCAGAGCTGCATCTCACCCCAAAACCTCATCACTTTCATACATTACGCTTATACTAACCAAAACACATCTTTAAAGGCAGCTATAAATTAATAAATAGAAGTAAGAGTGAAGACCAATCAGTAAAATAACATCACCATTGATGGTCTGCCATACTGTTTGATGATTGTAGCAATGGTCAAAAAAAGTCCTGGCAGACTATGGGCACTGCTTTGTCCCAAAGGCAAGTGCATGAAATCCATGTATATCCTATAACAATCTGTGTGGATTTATATATTAATGAGGTTATGAATTATTACTGAATGAATAAATGCCACATCACTATGATCAGCATGTATAAAATATTTAATATAAATTACTAATGGGTTAATATGTTGTACGGATTAATAGACAGGCTATAGTGAATCACATTACATGAGATCTGTGTAAATTAGAACTGATTAAATAAGCTTGTCACCTAATCAAGGGAACATACTTAACCATAAATATCAGTGACTACATTTACATGCACTTAATTTTAATATTCCAGTTTATATGCTCAGTAGACTTTGGAATACTTAGATATGCGTTCATGTTCCTCTACAGGAAGTACTGAAGACATCCTCTCTGGTTATTAATTACATTGCATTTTAGTAATTTAGAATAGTATTTTAAATCAACTCATTGAATTCTTCTTATTCATGTCACTGCAATAGCAGCAGTATTATTTTTTAATTTTTTAGATATTATTTTTATTAATATTTTGAATTTGTTTTATATATATACAGTATATACTGTATATATATATATATATATATATACTGTATATATTCTTGTATTTTTTGTCCATGTGGTTTTTATTCACTTTTATTTCAGTTATTTTAGAACATCAAATTCAACTAAATGAAAATGAGAAATGTTGCCTTGGCTACTAGCTAAAATAAAATAAAATAATATTTATGTTTTTTGTTTTAGTTTTAGTTAACTATAATAACAGCACAAATGAGTTTAATTAAGAACAACAAGTAAAATAAAAAATAATTGACATAACAAAATTCTGATTAATGTAGCAATAATCATGTGCATGTAAATTTCACTGAAACATCTGGCAGAAATAGACCTAATTGATAATACATAATAGCAGATGCTTCATACACAAGAATGTCTTTTCAACTCTTCTTTAGGTCAATTCATTGTACTTTGTCCTAAGCAAAATGAAAATTGAAATATTCGCTTTGTGAATGCATGCAAACATCACAAGTTGGATGCCCTCAATGCATGCCTTTCTTCAACCTAGCAAAACAACCTAGTGGTCACAGTTTAAATTACTTTCCATCAGCCAAGCCACCCTGCAAAATATACGCAGAAGCCTTGACCCTCATTCATGTATACCTTAGAAGTAATCTATGGCTGCTTTAATGCACAGAGACAGAGCTGAAATGCAGAGCAGATTGGATTAGTATTCAGGTACTGTGTGTTGCAAGTCTCAGCACCAATACGCTGCAATAACAACACATGCAGGCCAGAGAATGTGGCAAGATAAGAACAGGAAATAGGGTGAAAAAAAAAGCTAAACATGTGCAAACACACACAAGCACACAGACTTTGTGTTTTGACTGGTAAAGCCCAGCATGGATGACAAGTCTGCTTTGTGGAGATAGGAAAAGGTATTTGAGACACACGGACACAAACACACAAACGGCCATTAACCACACTATTGTAGACACCTTCTTATCTCCTCTAGACACATCATGGTCTGTCTAGAACTACATAAGTTGAAGATAGTTGGGGTTCTTTTATGCAGGAATTTTTACCTTATAAATAAAGAGATAAAAAAGTAGGTGTAAATTAAATAACTTAATATGTTTAATCTTGCAAAACCTGTAAAATCTTACTTGTCTATGCATAAAGATAATAAATAAATTTACTGAAGGATATATTGTAGCTGCATTTGGTTGCTGTGGGCAGTCGAAGCAAAATAGAGGAAGACATAATTGTGCATACAGTGAATCTCAGGCAGACGTTTTCTTACGTAGTTTGCATTAAATTGAACAAAAGTGACAGTAAAGACATTTTTTCTACTCTCTACTTTTCTACTTTCTAGAAAAAGGTGTATTTTATACATTTATACAGTTTTCACATAAATATTAAGCAGTTATCATAATCGATAATAAAAAGATATGTTAATTGAGCACCAAATCAGCACATTAGATTTCTGAAAGATCATGTGACACTGACACAAAAATTCAGCTTTGCCATCACAGAAATAAATTCAATTTTATAATAAACTAGATATATTAAAATAGAAATCAGTTATTTTAAATTGTAATACTATTTCAGAATATTACGGTTTTTACTGTGTTTCTATTCAAATAAATGTAGCCTAAGTGAGCATATGACCCTTTTAAAACATTTATTTATTTATTTTTTATCAAAAAAGAAAGTGCATGAGTCTATCGCTCCACTGAAAAGACAAAAGTTTGTTGTCGAAGTATGCAATTGTTTGCGTCTGCATTTGTGTGTGCTTGTTTCTTAGCATGAGTCAGCTGATGTTGCTGTGAGGCTTGCATCAGCAAAACTAGAACCCAAAAGCTGACAAAATATCAGAGAAAAGAGGAAGGAAAAAAAGTACAAAAACAGAAACAACTACAGAGAATGACAAGGCCAGACGCAGGGCCAGGAGAGCAGCAGCCATTGGCGCTGCCGTTCCTCATTGCTGTCTGCAGTAATGTAGTCAATGGTGCAGTGAGACTGGCCCCAGGAGCAAGCAGCAGACGGCCCTCCTCCACCAGCTGCTATTAATTAAACCCCACCAATCCTGCTGCAATACACTCGCAAAACAAACCTACCAACAGTACATTCGTCAGAACTTTCGTAAAGTCAAACTCCAAATATCTAAAAGAGGTTTTCACCTCTTAAAATTGATAGATTCACTTTTGTCCCATTCCCAGAAAAAGATGAGATCTATCTCAAGCTCTCAGAATGCATTTCTTTAGCCATATTAGAGCTAGCATTTATTTTTCACAGCCCACTATGACCAATTGAGGTCTTGTTAGCAGAAGCTTTACTGCAGACACAGAATCCAATGTTGGCTTGATGCCACATGAGCCAATAATCAGTGATCTCATGCACGCAAGTGAGAACAGTAGTCTTATACTGCATTACTGAAATGTTTTTACAACATAAATATACTATGGCTTTCTAAGCTAAATTAGTTACTATTGCCATTATGGTCAACTGAATCAACATATGTATTCTATAAAATGCTGTTCATTCTGCAAAAACTTAAAGGGATAGTTCCCACAAATTCTGTTATCATTCTATGGAACACAAAAGAAGATATTTTGTACAATGTTTAAACTGTTTTTGTCCAGATAATGAAAGTCAATGGAGTCCAAAACACTACTAGACACCACTGACATTTTGCAATATTCTTTTGTGTTGCATAGAAGATTTATAGGTTTGGAACAACATGAGCATAAGTAAATGATAGAATTTAAATTTTTGGATGAACTATCCCTTTAAATTTGAAAGAGCAAAAGGTTTGTCTGATAAGGAGAGTTGCTCAGGTAGTTGGGTTAGCAAAGGGTCAATTAGTCTAGAAATTGGAGGAATTAACTGTCTATCCTGGAGTAGCATGAAGCAAAACTAAGTTTTCTTTTGAGGGAACACTTAATTCAAAAGGCTATTTAATTTAAATGAACAGCTAAAGATAACATCCTGATGCATTAAACGCTACGGGCATTTAACAACTTCTTAAAACTTTGTTGAAAGTTTTGCTTGAATGAGAAGCAACCCTTGTCTGAAGGATGATTATATCCAACAGCAGGAGAGAGATTTCAAATTCACCAGCAGCTATTTCTGCTCTGATAGAAGGAGCACTGAGACAAATGGTGAAACAGACGGAGAAATGAAGAGGAGATATAATCTGGCATGCACAATTAAAGGAACGGTTCACCAAAAACTGAGAGTTCTGTCATCATGTACTTACAATCATAATGTTTGAAACCTGTATGGTGCCATTTTTTTCCATCAAGCACAAAATGGACATTTCTTCGTAGAAATGTATGTAGCTATTTTTAATACAACCGTAGTTCATGGTGACCACAACTTTCAAGCCCAAAAAGGACCAACATTCTTCATAGAAGTATCACAGAAGTAGTCCATACTACTTGTCTGCTATATTCTGAAGCCATACAATGTATTTATGTGAGAAACATTCATTTTTTACTGATAACTTCTGTAGTGTTTTTTGGCAAGAGCTGCTAAAAGTTTTATCAGGCATTTCTACTTTTGTGTTTTCTAAGGGGAAAAAACAAGGAAAATAAAAATTGAATTACAGAATTTTTTGGGTGAACTAGTATTCACACTTGCACATATCAATAAAGCCTCACCTTGGGCCGCGAATCTTTGATGAGAACCTTTCAGCCAGTTTCTCCAGACTGCGAGAATACTCCAGTTGAATCTCGGCTTTGCGCCGAAAAAACTCCTGCAGGTCCTGCAACAGCTGGATCCGAGCCTCTGATTGCTGCTCCAGGCACTTGAACTGCTCCACCAACTGATTACGGATCTCTGAGCAACAGAGTAGACATAAACACATTAGTTTGACTCAGCACAATTCTGGACAAAATGCATATACAAAGTAGGGCTGCACGATAAATCGCATGCGATATTTAACGCGCATCTTGTCAGAAAGCCGGTTCTGTAATCAGCGGTAAATCTCCATCACGTGCGTGCTTTCACATTGAGCAGCATTAACTACACAGAGCCGTTGTTCACTGACGAGCTGCGCAAAACCACGTTCATATTCGCGCGATTTTTTGCGCAGCTCGTCAGTGAACAACGGCTATACAAAGCTAGTTAGATTCAGATGTACTTTCTCTTCACAAATAGGCCGAATCCATGATTTAATCCATACAGCTACTGACTAAAGAATTTCCATGATTATTACAAATAATCAATTACAAATTTTGGGAGCGCTTTTGTATTCCTTACACACATGGAACTATCATTTAAGTTGCTTGCAAAACTTTTTTAGTGTGTGTACGTGGCCAGAATATATTCCATCATCCCAGAGTATACAGTATATACATCCAATGTAGATACGAAGGAAAACAATCTACCAGGAAATCTGTGTGCAAACTGGTAAAGGCAAATGGAGAAATATATATTTGGCACATCAAGTCAGACTTTGTCCTTTAATAAAAAATGGATGAGGCTGAAATCCACACTTGTTTTGTCATGATCTAAGCTTTAGACTACAGCTGTACAGCAGTTCCTTACCAAAGAAGAATGTGTGAGGATGGTAAGAATTTTGAAGTAGTCACCCAACAACAAAGCTGTCATATATAAAACATTCTTTATATATAGTCGATGTATTTACATATTCATAGTCGACTGTGGAATGATAGATGATAGATACAACGATAAAACGACAGAGATAGATAGATAGATAGATAGATTAGTTAAACTGCTCAAAGTAATTAATCCAAAATTTTCTCAAATAAGAATGAATAAAAAGGTTACAGTCATCTTCTTTATATAGTAGCACTCTCTGTTATTCCGAGAAACTAATATTTAAGAACAAAGCCTGTTTTCACAGGAAAATCATTGACTTGCATTTAATTGTAAAGAAAGTCTCAAACAGATTGTGTTCTTGAACTGACAAGCTGTTCCCTCAGTTCTGAGAGAAAGAAAATCAAGAATTATACTAACACAACAGCAAAGAACAAGTAGGTTGTAAGTCGCATCCCTCGGGCAGCCAGTTTTTACAGTGCTAAAGTGAAGCTTCTTTCATGTGTCATTTCAAAGAGGCCTCTATTGCTTCAAAGACTTCCTTTGAGGGAATATTTCATTATTTGAATTCCCGGCGCTAAGGTTAACAGAACAATTAGACAACAAAACTGTAGCTTGATGAAGCAAATCAAGCCTGACACAGAGAAAGCTTGAAATCAAACACAACGTTAAGGTAGACAGCTTTACTGGAAATAAAATAAATCCACTGCAATATTGACCGACTTGAGTAAAGCTGCTCAGGTTGAAAACTGTGATCTGCTGCTAACACGAAGCAACACATCAGCGCTAACCCGGTCAAGTTGTCAAGTGTCAAATAACTGCATTCTGCAGGCTTTTTCACACATACAACAACACTTCTGAGCTACAAGAGAAGAATTAACCATTACGTTTAACAGCAAAGACTGTCATGGTGTTGAAATGGGAGGGCGTTCTGTTTTCCTGTGATATTGTGCTGCGATGGTGAGCCACAGTGGAGCAACACAATCTTCGGTTAACCACCGAACCTGGATCTTCCTTTAGAAGTGAGACTACCGCCTGCTGGCACTATTTGTGGTAAAACCCATTTAGGCCCTATTTAGAGGTAGCTTACATACTGAAGAAAAAAACTCTAGCGTGTTGATACCATTCTCACAGGCTCCCTGAAAACTTCTGCTTTTCCTGTTTTTCATTCTTTCTCACTGCTTTTTCACAGTT
Organism: Sinocyclocheilus rhinocerous; assembly: GCF_001515625.1. Lineage (NCBI taxonomy): Eukaryota > Metazoa > Chordata > Actinopteri > Cypriniformes > Cyprinidae > Sinocyclocheilus > Sinocyclocheilus rhinocerous. The sequence continues at coordinate 618,338 of NW_015650690.1, read as the reverse complement.
TTTCTCAGCGTGCATTCGTGTGACAAAACAAGAGAGCCTAGAAGAACGCCCCAGAAACATCTGACACCGTTTCGCATGAATGGCAGGCAGGACTTTTTTGAAAATACTCTCGTAAAAGGAGCGGGTTTAAAAACCTGCAGCAGTGCGAGAGCTGAAAAATAGGTCATGTTGTAAGCGAGCTTCTCGCGGAGACCCTGAGCAATCACAGAATTATTCACAAGAAAGAGGATTCCAAGTGTGCTGTGGCTTCACTTGATGTCTGGAACTCATAGCTGCTCTCGGAGGAGGAATGCTGTGAATTTTGGCCTGATGTCCCTTCTGCCCCTGTAAACTGGTTACTTTAGAAGCACGGAATTACTTAACAGAAGGATTTCTCCGGAATACCCTCAATCTGATGAGACCGAACTCTGTCGCAACCTCTGCTTGTGGATAGACTCAGCAAATAACTAAACGATTGTGTCACACGATGGTCGATGCAACCCTGAATTACACTTTAAAATCAAACACACGGGTTAAGACCATCTGATTTCAATGAAAATAAATAGCCTGTCTCTCATATTAGCAAGCCGTGATGACTAAGCCATCTGAATAAATAGAGATGATGGATCCCTATTACAGAGCATATGAAAAGTAGGGTCAAGAGCCAAAAATACACAAAAGATAATCTAATTATACAGGCAACTAGCTTAACCTTTAATTTAAAGGTTTTCTAACAGATACTATCTATCAAGATACTATCAATTATCTTCTACTATAATTATCAATTATCTTATATACTGTGCGTCATTTGCTTCCCCTCCCCTCAAACCATTGCCATCTGAGCCTTGGGTCCGTTTGTCTATATGGAAGAACTTGAAATAGAGTGTTATAGAGATTCCTGAAATGTTCTTTGTAATTAAATCTCACAAGACGTGCCCTCAGTAGGTTTTGGTCTAGAACTGTGGTTCTCAAATTGTGATCTCCAGAAACCCTGGTGGTCTGTACAAATCTGTCATGTTAACCAAGGCTGCATTCATTTGATCAAAAATACAGTAAAACGGTAAAATTATGAAATACAGTTTAAAATAACTGTTTCCTATTTTAATACATTTTAAAATGTTATTTATTTCTGTGGTGGCAAAGCTGAATTTTCTTTACTGTCACTTTTGATCAGTTTAATGCATCCTTGCTGAATAAGATTAATTAAAAAAATATATTTGAGCAGAAACTTTTGAACAGTAGTGTTGGAAAAAAGTACAAACACTTGGCTGAGTAATCAACTCAATTAATTAACTGACTGCGTAACATAATTTGTGGTAAAGTTTTTTAATTGGCTCATTTCAAAAATGTAACTCTGTACATTAGTATTTAGTCTCAGTTGGAGAACAGTCGCAATCTCATTTCAATGAAATAAGAACAAAATAGCAGTCTGGGAAAATTAGGGATAATTTGTACACCACTTAAAACTGCAGGTAATTTGCTCTGAAGTAGTTTGTATTTTCTCCCAGATTTGAGGAGTTATGTGATCCAGAATCTTTCAGAAAGCTCCCTGGATTTCTGCAGAATTTGAACACCCACCGTTCACAGTTCATTCAGTCTGTTCGTTTATTAAATATCATGGCTAATTTGATCATGCTTTCAGCTGCCATCAAGACTGCAGTTTCCTGAGCTCTGTTTAACACATTTTACCACGCTCAAATCCATTCAGCAGTTTTTCTCCAAAAATCTGCACAGAAAATGTTAAAAAGGACTGCAGGATCCATCTGGGAAGAATAAAACTGTTAGTCCCTCAGTCGTCTGAATAGCACAACAAGATTTTTAAAGTTTCTGAAGAAAATGTGAGTAGTGTTTTCTCATGCATATGCAAGAGTCCCACATTTGATGGTTTAGTACATTGCAATGCACTTTCTAGGTTGTTCTAGCAACCATCCAGAAGACCCTATGAGCCACTTAAAAGAGTCAAAGATTCCACCCACAATAATATCATATCCTGCTCCCTAGATCAATAATGTTTTTCCCATTTTAATGTCTTGCTTAGAAAAGCAGCAGCACAATCTTAAAACAGTTCAAGTGAGGCAAAGTTTTGTTGTGCTTATGAGAACCTTTTTCAAAATACAGCATCATCTGACAAAACCGTCACAGTCTCAACAAGCTAAATTCTTCCACGCACCATTTGCACAAGAGTTCATTGAATTCACTTCTTTACAATGGTGAATTGGAGACTCAGGCCCTTTTCAAGCAAAATAAATCAATACCAAATGGTTCCACCAAGTAATAAGCACTTAAGAGTTTTACTGCAACACAATACCAGTGACGTGGACTTTATATGACACTGAAAGCTCTCCGTTCTCTGGTCCTTGCATGTATAATGCACATATATTCCCAGACAAGCCCGTCTTTGAGTCTCTGCTGCCTTCTAACCCTCGCTGCCTCCAAATCATTCCACTAGTGGATTTGTGTATTATTAGATTAGATTAAAGAGTTTCTATCTTTTTTATCGTGGGTGCTACTCATCCATAGATCTCTCAGTCTCTCGCTCATTACACTCATTAATAATCCTCTTCAGATACACAATGACTCAGACGCTGTTGTGTCAGTGAGACCACTCTCTGTGCTGGAAAAGGGCAAACACTAACCTTGGACAAAGAGAGATGTGAAATGTAGTCACAGGAAATATTTCAGAAGATAGAAAAGGGTGTAGTTTACCGATTGTCTGTTTGTCACTGTCTTCTAAAAAGCATGTGAAAACATGATTCATTGGTATACTTATAAAGCATTAAAGGTACAGTTCACACAAAAATTTAAAATTTGTCATCATTTACTCGCTCTCATGTTTTTCCAAACCTATATGAGTTTCTTTCTTCTGCTGAACACAAAAGAAGATATTTTGAAGAATACTGACAACCAAACAGTGGCTGGTTTCCATTGACTTCCATAGTACTTTGTTATCTATACTATGATAGTCAATGGCAACCAGCCACTGTTTGGTTGTCAGCATTCTTCAAAATATCTCCTTTCTCTTCTTTTGTCTGCACAGCATTCAAAGTATACTTCTTTTTCCGCTGACATCACTTAGATCATCCAGGCTATTGGATAAATAATGCTAACTAACATACATTTAGGAAGTGTTCTCCATCCAATTAATTCCCAATAGATAAAATCAAGCCCCATCCCATTTTTTCTCACTGAACATCCTGTTTCACTAGGAAACGTGTCACATTATTCAAATGAAATGGGTTGCTACGCGTCTAAACTTAACGTTCATGTCCAATTTTCAATGTTAGATTCTTCAATTTAGTGTTCCCAATCTTGAGTATCATAGCATAGCATTACCATAGTATGTCACAGACTCACAGCATCATTTTTGTGTTAAAAGTTATAAAGTCTTCACTGAGGTTAATACATTTCAAGAACCTCTGACTCATAACCGAGGGCACAGCCCATTTAAATAATTCATTTAAGCAAAGACACCTTGGAAAATCTGTAATCCATATTATTCAGCAATTTCCACCAATGCATTATACATGTAGCTTGAAGCAAACAGTAGCTGAATCAGCATCTTTTCCAATCACTGCTCACTGCTTACCAATAGGAGTCCAAACACAGGATGTATGAGTTAAGCAGGGGTCATTTTCGAACAATATTTAAATCTTTGACGTGTTCTCTTTCCCTTCCCCGTTCCCTTTAATTCTCTCTCGCTCCACCTCTCAGCACCCCTTTTCTCCAGCCATCTGTACAGCAAGTCCACTGCAGCAGTTTTGCAGAATTCACACCGAAGATTACATAACACACACCGCAGGCAATTAACTTCAAACTGAATCTGATAAAGCCCCCCATCGGTTCTAATAAGGCCCTATTCATTAATGACAGAAAACCTGACTTTATGAGCCCATTAGTTAACTTATTAACCCGATATAAGAAAAGGTGAGAACAGACATATGCTGCAAGATATGGATCTTTCTTGTGGAAAAGGTCCAGCACTAGAGAACAGAACTATGGGTGACATTTGAGCTTTAAACCATCTTGGACTTCACAGTCCATCATCAGCCAAACTGAACTTTTAGAGTCTGTTTAGGCCCATATGTTTATAATAGACTGATATACATTATATTCGGCTGCCATGATGGCATTTATATGATGCCATTTGCCCCATAATGCCTTGGATCATTTATGTGGCATCATTCTTCAGAGCAAACGACCTTTGATGGGTGGTTATATGAGGGCAGACAGCTAGATCATAACTATCCTGTTATCATGGAGTACAGAATCAGAAACACAAGTACAATACAAAAAAGCTAATGTGAAAGCTAATGTTTATATGTTCACCATCATAATTAGAGCATCTACAGTACCATTCAAATATTTGGGGTCGGTAAGACTTTAAATGTTTTAAAAGAAGTCTCTTGTGCTCACCAAGGATGCATTTATTTGATAAAAAAAATACAGTACAAACTGTAAAATTGTGAAAATATTTTTCAATCTGAATAGAATTTTAAACTGTATATTTATTCTTGTGATGTCAGAGCTGAATTTTCAGCATCATTACTCCAGTCTTTAGTGTCACATGATCCTTCAGAAATCATTCCAATATGCTGATTTGGTGCTCAAGAAACATTTCTTACTGTTATCAATGTTGAAAAAAGTTGTGCTGATTAATATTTTTGTGGAAACCATGATATATTTTAAGATTCTTTGTTGAGTAGACAGTTCAAAAGATCACCATCAATTTGAATTAGAAATCTTTTGTATTATATATGACTTTACTGTATGTATCTAGAGAACATTGAATATATTCAAGATGCACAGGCATTACAATTTTGGCTGATATTATTAATAAACCAATAATAGTTTTCATAACAGATAAATGGCTGCTAATACAATTATATAGCATTTTGTCTAAACAAATAAATAGTAATAATAATAAAATCAGTTGATACAAGTAAAATCAGGCATCACAAAATGAAAACATAATTCCTTTTTTAAGTATGAAAAACTAAAAAACACTTTAGTTTGGGGACCAATTCTCACTTATTAACTATGACTTTTGCCTCAGTAAACTCCTAATTTGCTGCTTATTAAAGGGGTCATATGATGCGATTTAAATTTTTCCTTTCTCTTTGAAGTGCTACAAGCTCTTGGTGCATAAAGAAGATCTGTAAAGTTGCAAAGACTAAAGTCT
>NW_015650690.1:612734-613170 GCF_001515625.1 Sinocyclocheilus rhinocerous | reverse complement strand
GTGTAGAATCCACATAAGCTTGTTTTTCATCAACCGGTCAAAATTTACAGCAGGGCATGTTATAAGCCGGGCTTGGGGTGCTTTCACTTTCGAATTCGCAATCTCTTTGCATAACGCCGCCCAAATGTTCACGCAAAGAAAGTAGGCGTAACTTTTATTCTCGCTGTAGTATTGTTGCTGCCGCCATGTCGTGAAGATGCGTGTGTGTTTGTGTTCCGTGTGTTTCGTTGTGAAAGCAAAACTACTTTGGTTGGCCGATGGACGATGTCCGCTTCGTCATGCCTAGAGCTGATCCGTGCTGGTCGCTGAGGAAATACATCAACATCGCGCTGTGGATCGCCGGATCGGCTTTCACCTTAGACGAAGAGGAGTCCAGCCCGGGGTCGTCACATGTGGTTGCCACAAGCCCGCTGGATGGTCCTTTGTCTAATCCGTC
>NW_015650690.1:606397-611336 GCF_001515625.1 Sinocyclocheilus rhinocerous | reverse complement strand
GTAATTATGTCCCCACTGGATGCATCAAATGCCTCGTTTATAATGGGTTTAATGTTTTTGTCTCGTCGCTCCGGCCGGGACACGCCATCACAGTATGGTAAGGGGCGTAACATTTCCGTCACATGCTTGAGGTATTCGGCCAATCCCAACGCACTAGATAGCTGGCCAATCAGAGCACACCTCACTTTTCAGACCAATGAGCTTTGTAAAAATCGACGCGTTTCAGAAAGGCGGGCAATAAATGAGACACAATAATGTACAGTATGTGGAAAATAATGTGTTTTATGAACCGTAAACCGCATAAACACATTTCATTAAACCAAATACACAAAATAATGTTCTTTTTAGCAACATCATATGACCCCTTTAATAGTTAGTAAGGTCGTTGTTAAGTTTAGGTTTGATTAAGGAATCTAAAATATGGTCACGCAGAATAAGGCATTAATATGTGCTCTATAAGTAACAATAAACAGCCAATATGCTACTAATATGCATGCTAATAATAAGCAAGTTAATAGTGAGAATTGGTCCTTAAACTAAAGTGTAACCAAAGATTATATTTAACAGTAATATTAAATTGATAGATGGTGGCAAAAATAAAATGTTGATAAAATGTTGGATGTTATTTCAAAATTATCATTATCATCATCAGCAAAAGATAAACACACATACACACCATACACACTCACTCAATTTTATAATTCCTGATCAAAGCCAATTAGTCTCACACAATCATCAGATTCAGAACATGAACGTGTGCAATTGTCTTCCTAACTCCACATGGAAAGTCTATTTAACATCTGCACTCCACGGCTGATGCAGAGAGCCTGGGACATCAATTAACTGAAATTGGGTACATGAGACAATACAGCAGCAATATCTCTGTCCAAGAAGAGGATAATGTAATTCTGTCCTTTTTGTCCAAGCAGACAAATACAAAACACACACTAAATACATGAGCACACACAGAAACACCCACGCACACAAACACACCAGCTTCCCATCTATTTAACGCATTGATTTCTCCTCCCTAGCTGAAGTATTACCATCAGCATCCTGTGTCTATGTTATATGATCTGGCTTCTTTAGAGAACTCGAGACATGTCCCTTTTAGAGCTGGGCCTTCAATCACAGCTGTCTCCATGCCAGTCCCACTCACAGAGAAAAATGACTGTACACTGTCTCTACGGCAACGCACGGGGTATTCTACCGGGAAAAGGTCTGAGGAGAGATGGAGGGCGCCGAGATATTGGCACGTGCACATTTACACAAGGCAACATGACAAGACAATCATCTGACCTCTTTTGTTCCTGGCTACCTCTTGTGTGGCATCAATTTTTAGCCTTTTTCCCTCTGGCTATACAAAATATCAAAATTGCAGTGCTCATTTGCAATTATGTCAGTTGCTGGTTAAGAGCATCTGGGTAAAGACAAAGAACATGAACAACATTGGCCGTCCACACAAATCTAGATCCTTTTATGCTGGCTATAATGCAACGAAATCGAGAACTTTATTATTCAGTTAATCTTTAATAACCACGTATATAGCGCTTCCTCTAATAAAGGATTTTATAGCATGAGAACAGTAAACCAAGACAGGTAGTAAATACTGAATTACTCACACACGTCAATACAATTCAATTCAACACATTCCTGTTTGTTAACAGTGTTATTCAGAGCAGTGTTATTTTAGTATCACTGAGATACTATGTTTTTATTATTTTGAACCAGTTTTATTTTTAGATTTTCCATTTTCATGTTTGTTTTTATCATTTATAAAAAAAAAATTCATATATGTATATATATATATAGCTTTTATTTTTTATTATTTTTAGCTTAGTTTAGTAAATATATATATATATATATATATATATATATATATCCTATTTTATGTCAATTAACGTTTATTTTATTTTATTTTATTTAAAGTAATAAAAATTATTTTTAATGATTTTTAGTTTTAGTTAACTAATAACAGTGGTTTTCAACTGGTGGGTAGTGGACAGTAGCGAGAAAAAAAAAGTTAAATAAAAAATTAAAACATAATTGTGCAAAGCTAAGATATTAATTATTTGTTATATTTTTTGTTACAATTACTAATATTAAAATAATAATTAATATAAAAACAATACATATCGAATCAAATGATGCAAATGTCAACATGAACTGGTTGCCCTCATAACATGCCCTCTAAGAACATATGACCCAAAATAAATTAAATGCAAATTCACTAGCATTTTTGCTTCTGTACAGCAAAAAAATCTGGGACCTAAAGCAAACCCCAGCTAAGACGCTCTGGTTTAAATCATTCACTACAGTAAGGTCTGGACTAGGACAGAATGCATATGTAGCATGACATATGCTGCTAACAGGCAGTCTAGCACAGTGGGGCAATTTCACCACAATGGAATGATTCAGGATACGATTAATATGTTCTTCAGAATACAGACTACCTCAGAGATTCCAGAAAGCTGCAATGTAAAAATAGCTTCCTAGCTGCATCAGCCTGGCTTTATATTATCAACATTCATGCAAAGAGGAACAAAGCGGTCAATTCACAAATTGCCTTACAAAATGAGCTTGACAAAAAAATTCAGCAATGAACTTTAACTTAAACTAAAATGTGCTGCCATGTTGGTCGATAGATACATTTAAAAACTAAAGCAGTCCAGTCAATAATGCAACTGAGGAGAAAGAGGAAAGCTGTAATTAATGAGTATCAGCAACACTGGGCATCAGCTACTTTTAAAGTGCCATGACATGCAACTCTGCTTTAGTTGACATTAACAATCTCCAATTAATGATGCATATGTGCTGCTTGCCATTACACAATAGTTTTTATATAGGCCTTAAAAATGTCATAAGACTTATAAAGTACTTCTATGGGAAATTTTTCACAGTAGGATATTGGAATTGCCTTTCTCTTCAACAAAAACGCAGCCTGGACATTTTGCTAAATATCCTCATTTTGTTTGAATATGATCATATTTTCCTCCATCGAACACTAATGGAAATCAGTACATTTAGATATTTGGGGTGATTTTTCCTGTGAACTGTTCCTTCAGCATTAAACACACTGAAATAAATAATGCCTTTCTTGCTGTTTACTGTCATTTATTAATTATGCCCACTATCAATATACACTTGATGAAATGAGCTCTATTATGTAAATTGCCCATTAACTTTCGCCATCATTTATACTGTTGCCTTCCATGTACATTTTGGTTACTTTTTTGCAGTACCCAAGTGTTCATTCAAAGGAAACCTAAAAATGAAAGTATAGTGAGTTGTCATACAATATAAAAAATACTTTGAGGCTCTAAATAAGCTTTGCTCCAAGAACTTTCTCCAAGGTCATCTGCCTGTAATGATAGGTTTTCTGTTAAAAGGATTTCAACTGGAAGCTATAGATGGCCTTGAAGAAGACAGACAATCCCTGCAATTGGCTTTCTTCATTCTGAAGATCATCCAGACTGCAGTAAGTCAATAGTGTCGATAGAGTCAGTAGGTGTCTGAATAGTGATGGTAAGCAGACCGAAAGAAGTTCAGTCTGCCATTAAGAAACCTTTTTTTTTGACACAGGAAAACCAACTAAACATAAACCAAAGCCTAAAGGTATTAAAACACATCCCTTAGCAGTACCCATAACAAGAAAAAAGCCCACAAAACCTCTGCAAGCAAGCTAGTCTAGTTTATTAATAGGCAAACTCAAATGACACAACTGACAACTATGCTTATTTATCCAGTCCTATAGTCAGCTAGAAACTAACACAATTTACACAATTAGCATCTGAGTTCCATTATATCTACCTTCAGGCTGTGTAGAGCTTATCAATGATCATTTGGAACCATGTTTTCCAGCGAACAGAGTGATATAAAGGAGATACTGAGCCCCAGCCACTGCTGAGGTTTTAAAACACCGCCTGGCGCCAAGGACCCCTGCCAAAAACACAAACCACCTGCTCTCCCCTTTACTCAGATCACAGAGGAGGAAACTCATGGAAAATGACAGAAGGAGAAACCAAAAAGACCTAAAAACAAAGCTCAGATCGCATGACCAACACATATGATCACGATCAGTGGTTTAAAGGAGTAATAAAAGAAGGAAATGGGGGGAAAAAACTTCCATTTGAGTTTCTTGTCATGAGGCTTGAGCTTTATCAATGCAATTATGAAAAGAAGGCCTGAATATGGTCATGCCAGACTCAGACAGCACACCCACAGACCACCCACAGTCTGTTCCCAACCATCTGATGCATACTGAACACAAAAATGGAAAGAACTGTCTGAAAATTTGCAGTTTCATTTTGAATTGCTTTATGCAACTTTTTGGAGTTGGGGTGTTTACAAGGTTAACACAATGTGCAAATCTTTGAAAGATACTAAGATGTGTTGGCACTAGGAAGCAAACTAAATTTCCACAACTAGAATTGCATAATTGCACACTGTAGCATTTTTAAATTAGTACTTTTGATAGCAAAGTCAACACAAATGTCCATTTTTTTCTTAAGCCTGGTTGTGAACAGACATTGCTGTGCAGTTATTTGAACTGCAGTTTTGAACACTTTTTTCCTTCCATACCACATCTATTACTGTAGTATCAACTATTTTAGATAAACCATGAAAGTAGGGCTGTGCGATTAATCGAAATCGAATCGAAATCGCGATTTGAGACGTTGCGATTTCCTAATCGCAAAGCCTGCGATGTGGACGCAATATTACTCTGTTCCAGAGCATATGCATGACTGCCAGCCTTGAGTTGCAGCCTTGAGCGCACCTCTGTTCTCCCCAATCAGCACTGCTCTAGCCAACTGCGTAAACACCCACCAAAAAAAATTAATAAATAAAAAACCGGAACGCGGGACGGGTGAGAGACAGAGTGGGATTATGGCGTCTACTGGGTCAGATCGATAGTTAGGCAAATTAAAACTAAAGAAAA
>NW_015650690.1:603431-606260 GCF_001515625.1 Sinocyclocheilus rhinocerous | reverse complement strand
AAAAAAAAAACAATAGAACCCCTCCCAAAACACAATAACAAATTTAATGGATTTCAGGGTTATAATGGGAATTTGTTTGGTTTTAATGTAAACTATAATGGTGTCTATTTGATGGATTATATTGGTGGGATGTAATCTGGCAGACGGCAACCAATAGAACAACAGTAATTCCTAATGGAATAATGCCCAAAATAAAAAGGAATTTTGTAATGGTTTAATGGAAACTATAAGAATTTCTGTGATGGTTTCTATTGTTTTTTTTTTCAGCAGGGTAATGATACCCATACTGTGCTGCACATTATTGACAATATTGAGCTGAAGCTTGACTTTGCAAATTTAAAATCGCAAATCAAATCGCAATCGCAATATCTGTCAAAAAAATCGCAATTTGATATTTCCCCCCAAATCGCACAGCCCTACATGAAAGGTACCAAAACAAAAGCAAACCATGGTTTTTCACTTTGTATGTACAGTATAAGATTTTTTTTAAATGCACTAGACTATATGTCAATAGTCCAAACTCTTAAAACTACAGTTTATCTCCTTGCCATTCCAATTCTACACACATACTACAGAGAAACAAGTTTCAAACCAAATGTAGTACCTACTATACAGTATTCAGTATTCGATTTCAAATATAGTGACTGAGACATATGCAAAATAAAACCACTACTAATAACGTCCTGTCCTGGGGTGTAACAGGAGGCATTTGGACTGTCCTGCCCCGCTTCTGAAAGAGGCAATGGGAAGCTGGCAGACCCTCACTGCCAAACCCTGACCCTTTACATAACACACTCCCTGTACAGACATTCTAATTATGACAAGACTGAAAAGGAGAGAGGACAAGCAGCAAACAGTCCTCATCCACCCTCCCCATCCTTCGCTCCTCTGCATGAGGGGAAAGACTAAAAAGTCTAATTCTACAGCTCCAGCTATTTCTCCACTTGGAGCCTCTCTATTTAAATGCAAATAAAGCTGTGTGGCAGCTGAACAGCTTGGACGGAGGTGAGGTGCACAGCCCCTTGGTCCTTCTGGGGCCCTTAACCCGGCGCTCATCCACTGGGTCTTAAAGCTATTCATTCATTAGCAACCAGCTGATCAGAAATTAAGGGTCTCAGACAATTTCTAAAAAAATTTAAATAAAAAACTTATGAGTAGCTGATCCATAATGTGTCCATCTCCTTTTTTTAAATCCATATCAAGATGTTGGGTTAGCTATAATTTGCAAAATGTATACATTAGGTCCCCGAAATTGTCACCATTTCCCTTTTCAACATTTTAATGACCTTTTTTGTCTTCGCTAGGTCATTTTAATTGCTCCTGCAGTGTGACTAATGAATTTTGAAGTACAAACATCTAGGGCTGCAACAACTAATGGATAAAATCGATTATGAAAATCATCGACAACGATTCTCTTTATCAATTAATCGGGTCTGCCCACAGTGCACGTCCAACGGAGTTTACATACTTGTCCAACTTCAGCCGGTCGCGTCAAATTAAAGCACTGAATTACTTATTTCTATGGACAAAATGCATCTAAAATAGTGGAGGAAACAGAATGAGATGCTGCAGGAGAGTTACGTGATCCAAGCTGCCCAAAACATGAGAATTCTTTATTTTAAGCTTTAAGCTAATGCATTAGCGTAATGGCTTGCCCTGTCAGGCGCTTTAACAGATGCGTGTGCGTCCTCAGCGCAAAAAAACTTTCAGTTAACGGTCATATCCTTATGTGTAAATGTCACAAATTAACGCCAGCATTTCCATTTTTGCATAAAGGTCCGTCCTGACAGTCTGTGTTAAATTTTAATCTTTACTGAATGAGCGGCGGGCGTGTGCACGCGCGTCAGACAGACTAGTGTGTTTTTGTCAATAAAAGAAAAAAAGAAAATTGTTGGTTTTTAATCCGATTAATCGAAAAAATAATCGACCAGCTAATCGATTATCAAAATAATCGTTAGTTGCAGCCCTACAAACATCCCAAAGCCCCTCAATTCAAAGGTCATAAAAGCTGTGATTAATAATAATTATAAAAGAAAAATGGTATTAAACATTTCAGGACATATCAACTTTGCAACAGTATTTTATGTCAACTACCCATATATAATAAGAATAATTAAATACTTTAAGAATATATTTTTGTCAGCTAACTTAAAAAAGTTTCTAACATTTATTATTTATTTTATTATACTATTATTATTTATTTTATTATTATTAAACATACAAATATAATTTGAAAATAGATAAGAAATATCATATTAAATAATATAATTGTAGATAGTACCTATTTAAAAAATAAGAATTTTTAGATATTATGATTCAGCCTATAATATGAAACTAAGTTAGGTTACAAAATGAAAGTCATTTTCAAAAATAAATAAATAAATACATACATACACCAGTTCGTGTTGTTTTTGTCCAGTGGACATCCTTGCACAAGGCTTTGATTGAATATTAGTTCCTATGGCAATAGTCACTGTCTGCATGCATTGAGAGTGAACGGGAAGGGCATTCTATGAATCACATAACTGTGCGGCACTAAGCAGCCCTGCACAAATTGTTGAGTGGTGTGTTCGTCTGTGAGTGTGTTTGTGTGTGGTAGGACCATGAATCACTGCCGACCACTCGGCCTGGACCGCATTAACCTGTCATTTACATTCCTGCTGTGTGATGTATGGTCAATGGGGTCTGGCTCTGGAGCAGGTAGACCAATTTACAAGCCTCATATGATGAAAAGAATTTAAAACAAAAGGGAAAGACACTCAGGCACAGATGTTTCCCAGTTTGTGTTACAATAACAAGCCTGATGGTACTAGTTTGTCTAAAGTTTTC
>NW_015650690.1:591923-603326 GCF_001515625.1 Sinocyclocheilus rhinocerous | reverse complement strand
GGTGGTCGCGGAGGAAATACATCACCTTCGCGCTAGGGCTGCAACAACTAATCGATAAAATCGATTATGAAAATCATCGACAACGATTCTCATTATCGATTAATCGGGTCTGCCCACAGTGCACGTCCAACGGAGTTTACATACTTGTCCAACTTCAGCCGGTCGCGTCAAATTAAAGCACTGAATTACTTATTTCTATGGACAAAATGCATCTAAAATAGTGGAGGAAACAGAATGAGATGCTGCAGGAGAGTTACGTGATCCAAGCTGCCCAAAACATGATAATTCTTTATTTTAAGCGTGCGTGCACGCGCGTCAGACAGACGGAAAACAGACACATTTAATAATCAGCGCAAAAACATTTATTGTGTTGAAATATCTGTTGTTGAAAGTTAAATTAAGGTTTAAAGGTCAACATGCATTGCGCATATTTTATGAGAGTAGGAACTGTAAGGGGATAAAAGCGTGTAATTGTCTGAATATAAATATCAGACGCTTCAAAACCGCCTTTAACAGGATAAAGAAATGACACTAAGCCCTATTCGGAATCCATGAGTTTTATCACTGAGGTGATAAGTAAATTTATTTTTACAGACGTCCATATGAGAAACAATTACCGTCCGAATCGGGCTATGACGTGACTGTGGTCAAATGAATGTGTGTTCCTGCAGAACATTGCTCTTACCTATTGGTTACCACTGAGTTTGTGATTTTATTCTTTATTATTATTTTAGTTTTTAATGCAGAGATTTAAACTATATTCACTATATACAATGCTTAACACATTTATTAAAACAAATTTATGTAAGGTTTTTAACAAATTATGGTTTGTGCCACTGCTGCTCTAAACTAACAGTACTGGTGATTACCAAAATCATTTTTTAGCTTTCTGTATGGGTTAGTCCTCCAATATGCATAAGCTCTTTAGTAACAGTAGTAGGCTGTTTCTAATGCTATAATATAATTATTGCTGTTATCTATGAAAGAAAGGCAGAGAGCTTTATAGTGTTTTTTTTTTTTCAGATACCCAATTACAGTCAAAACGTGCAATGCCAGCAAGAACGCAAGCTATGAAGGGCATAGGAGGCCATTTTTGTTATGTGAATAAATAAAAGTATTTAGTTATAAATAAATGACAATAAAAAAATTTTTATTTAAACAATTTTTTGACAGATTCCTAAAATTCCTAAAATGTGTTTTCTCTTTATTATGGCAGGGGGTCTAATAAATTGTTAAGCACTGTATGTTTTCATAGCATTCAGTTGGCACGTTTGTTTTAAGGACATTGGGCAGAATGTGGAATAGTGTGTTTTTGTCAATAAAAGAAAAAAAGAAAATTGTTGGTTTTTAATCCGATTAATCGAAAAAATAATCGACCAGCTAATCGATTATCAAAATAATCGTTAGTTGCAGCCCTACAAACATCCCAAAGCCCCTCAATTCAAAGGTCATAAAAGCTGTGATTAATAATAATTATAAAAGAAAAATGGTATTAAACATTTCAGGACATATCAACTTTGCAACAGTATTTTATGTCAACTACCCATATATAATAAGAATAATTAAATACTTTAAGAATATATTTTTGTCAGCTAACTTAAAAAAGTTTCTAACATTTATTATTTATTTTATTATACTATTATTATTTATTTTATTATTATTAAACATACAAATATAATTTGAAAATAGATAAGAAATATCATATTAAATAATATAATTGTAGATAGTACCTATTTAAAAAATAAGAATTTTTAGATATTATGATTCAGCCTATAATATGAAACTAAGTTAGGTTACAAAATGAAAGTCATTTTCAAAAATAAATAAATAAATACATACATACACCAGTTCGTGTTGTTTTTGTCCAGTGGACATCCTTGCACAAGGCTTTGATTGAATATTAGTTCCTATGGCAATAGTCACTGTCTGCATGCATTGAGAGTGAACGGGAAGGGCATTCTATGAATCACATAACTGTGCGGCACTAAGCAGCCCTGCACAAATTGTTGAGTGGTGTGTTCGTCTGTGAGTGTGTTTGTGTGTGGTAGGACCATGAATCACTGCCGACCACTCGGCCTGGACCGCATTAACCTGTCATTTACATTCCTGCTGTGTGATGTATGGTCAATGGGGTCTGGCTCTGGAGCAGGTAGACCAATTTACAAGCCTCATATGATGAAAAGAATTTAAAACAAAAGGGAAAGACACTCAGGCACAGATGTTTCCCAGTTGTGTTACAATAACAAGCCTAGATGTACTAGTTTGTCTAAAGTTTTCTCTTGTATTTCCGAAGCATTCAATGATCCCCTTTAAAGCATTGTTGCCACAGTCATACCATTCAGAGAAACTATCAGTCAATCTTTGACTACTGTGTCATATCTCACATTGTTTGAGCATCCTGCAATAACATATCATACATGGCTTATAAAGCGCAAACAGTCAACTAACAATTCAACAACATGCATTTTCAACTCCAGAAAGAATCTAACACCTGAGGAAATACAACACGGGAAAGTTGGCGGACGAATCTTTCATTTTGTTTCCTTAGTAAAGAGGGTAACAAGCAAGAAACTTAGGTGAAGATAAAACTGTTTCATCAAGTTAAACCTGTTTTTTTTGTTTGTTTTTTTGAGTACATACTCCATTTTCTTTCAAATTGAGCGCTTTTGAATGACTAGAACAAAAAGAAGTCTGAGAAAACCTCAGACAAAGAGCTAAATATTAAACAAAAAACTGGTAGAATTGTCCGCATACACAAGAAACCAGCTTTATTACATTTCAGAATATAATTTTCTTACATAATTACATTCCATAATATAGTTTTGTGTCTTGCTAGACTAAACTAGACTACAAGGTCAAAAAAAAAAAAAATTATTATTTACCGCTCAAACTCGAGGGTAAAAAAATTAAGAATAATAATTGGCTACAGTATGACTAAAAAACTGTGCCATGTAAAAACATGAAAAATTAAAATTCTGCAGTATAGTAAACACTATATATTTACAATTATTATAACATGTTCACTTCTTACTAATTTTATATCTCTAGTTTTATAAATCACCCAAAGTAAATCTTTTTACTTTGATTTTACAAGGAGCAAAATAGTCAAAACTGTCATTCCAAATCAGTATGATTTTCTTTTCTATGTATTACAAAAGTAAGTGTTTAGCAAAATGTCCAAGCTGCTCTTTTTTCATACAATAAAATAGACAGTAGCCAGGGACTGTTAGCTTATGCACATTGGTTCTTTGTGGTCACCAGACACATGAAAACCAATAGCATTTGAAGTCACGGATGTTGAATCTGGCGTGAAGTATCTCAAGGCTCCAATTGTCTGCAAACATGAATAAGATTTTCAGCAAATACATTCCACACAGAAAGCTCTTATATGGCTTCGGAAGACTTGGATTATAGTGTGTGACATACTAGAATGATTTCTGAAGGATCATGTGACACTGAAGACTGGAGTAATGCAGTGATATTCCAAAAGATTCACCCACAAAGTTTAAACTACTCCACCTCTTTCTTTTTTACTCATTCTCTTTTTTGTAATTGATTTTGCTTTACCTTTCATCTTTTCAATCTTCATTCTTACATTATTCATTGTGCCTTCAATTATTCACAATATTTTTAAAAGTTGCTTAGCTGTTCCAAACCTCCTTTTCGTACATTATGTAGGCGAAATGTTCTGTGATGATTATATATGCAGCCCTTCACCAGCTCACGTCTCTGAATTTCCACTTAACATGTTTTACTTCACCACCGTTCTCTAGGGTTTACATCAACAGAAAGGTGCCAGACAGCAGGGCAGTTGGTGTTAATGGCTCCAGAGTTGACAAACAATGTCACTATTGTTTTGCATTTAGTTTTATTAGTGAAAATGGTGATTTGGGTATATTTATAGTCTCATTTGCACCAAACACTTTACTGATTGTTACAAAGAAATGTATCAATATAACATAAGCTAGTTGACCACATCAAGATTATATTGCTATTGTTTTTTATCCAGTCAATCTGCTATGGCAAATTGCTGTGGTTACAGGAAATCAAAGGGTCGCCACTAGCTAACAGAGCCCCAACATGAGTCTATGTCATGGGAGTCCATCTGGCAATAACAAGCCACTCTGTGTCATTCGTAGCTTGCTGCTCAAAAGGCTAATGATCGAAGATAAAGCTCATTACTATTCCAGACTACATCTCCCTTGTGTAACCACCAGATCCGGACTTGACAAAGACTGACTATGGTCTGTGACCTTCTGAATTTAAAGATCACCAAACTACATGCGTTACCAAAACCAAATACAGTAATAAGAACCAATACCTGGAACGAAATGAAATACTTCATAAGAAATTATCTATAAAATGGAGCATTTAATGGATAATAATAATATAAATAATGTATTATAAAATACATTATAATATATTCAAACATTAAAAATGTTTATTAATTATTAACAATTATTTAATAAAAATATATCAAATGTATTAAATTATATTGTTTAATAATAATTATCATAATTATTATCACCATCATCATTACTATTAAATTAAAATATATTACTACAACTAATGTTAGCAAGTCCAGCTGGATTTATACATATTCTGGCATTTTCTAAATTCTTTGGTACAATTTATTTCCAGACGGGGGAAGGGCTGGTCCACATTTTAATGTTAATGGCATTTGTTCAAAAAGAGAGTGGCAGTATTATAGATCACAACAGTTATGTAAATCCAAAGTATGGGACGGGCCCCTCTGTGCTTTAGAGCCATGTGGCCTTCTCAAACACTGAGGGGCAAGACCCTCTTTTAACAAAAGCTACTCAAGCGAGAATCACATCAGAGACGTTTAGTGTTAAAGGGTTCCTTGAGTAGAGGAACAGACTTTGCAAATCCCACCAGATTCAGTGTGCATCACATTACACTTAATCCCAGCAATTCAGGACGGCCAGTTTTAAACGCTGAATATTAATAAAGCAAACTGGTAGAAATGACCAAACCCCGCTCTGCTGCATGAGCAAACACATTTTGAATGGATGCGACTGGTAAAGTGTTCGTACTATTAACCATTAATAATTAATGACTATTCTCAGTTATTATTCACCCTTTCTCTGGGGTTTACAAATAATCCAGGCATTCGTTTCAATGGCCAGAGTCCTTTGAACCTTACCGTCATTGTCAAGTAGCCAATCAATGAATGAACGGCTTTTGCAACGCCCTTTCAGACTAAACCTAGTTAGTTTCTAAACATTGAAAAGCTCAACAAACAACAAATATACACTACAGACACTAAAATGCTTTGTGAATGGACACATTTAGTCAAACACCAACTGTCGTTCAGGTCCATTGAGGGGGACAGTATCTTGTAAACAGAGGGGTACAATATATAACGTCTGTGCATCTAGTTCACAATAACAGATCACCAACTAAAACATCCTCACTTGATCACTAGAATACTTGTCTTTACATACATAGTGACTATATATAGATCTTTGTTTATTTCCCCTCAATACAAGATCTGCCAAAAAAGGTCCAGTAAACTGTAAACAAAGAAGAAGAATTAACCAAGCTCGCTGGTCGCCTTGAAGTTCCACCCATTGTGCAGAGAGCATGACACTACAATACACCATTCTACCCAGCAACAAAAACCCTCACCCAAGCTTCTCGTTTCCACCAAAACACAATATGTGTGCACAAACACTTAATGTGCACACCATTAATAGCTGGAATTTATGTGCAACAGCGCATGAGTCACTGCAATACAACACATCTGAATATATCAAACCATTCCTGTGGCTGCAGGACACCCTGTGTCAACAGAATCAAAGTTACTAATGTTGTTATTGTTGGACACATTTTTGACATGAGGAAGGGACAGATGGCTACAAAGCAGCAAAGACATCCCACCCATCTATTGCACAATGCAACTTCAGCCAAACAAACACAAAATCAAAGACTGGGGTAAGAAGTGGCAGCAAGACGCCAGAATGAGAGGCAATCAGGTTTTGATTCACAAATGCCAAACCATTATTGTTGTCCTGTTTATGAGACAAGTATCTATGCCAACTGCTACTAGTAACATTACTTATATCATTACGTATGTAATGACCAGTCAGAATGGCTACTTTAGAGTAAAATAAAAAATGCTACAAATGGAATTCACACTAGTGTCTAGCAAGTGTGTAATAAATAAGTACTAGCAAAATCAATACTGCTAACTATTGGGGTAGTTAGTAATAAATACACTAATACTAAAAAAATAGTTACAAGCATGATTGACAACACAACAACTGGAAAAACATACAGTACTAGTTAGAAGTGAATAGTTGATGTCAGAACCAAAGATGCAAAAATGTGTTACCAGTAACAATGGACTAGTTACATCACTGTTGGTATAGCAAGCTAAAGAATAAGTAGTATGTAATGAAGAACGTAGCCTACTAACTGTGACAACTAGCATCTAACGAATAAGTAGACTAATGGTTTAATAAATAGATACTAGTTAAATTAAAAACATGGATGAGTACTGGAGACATAAAATAGCTACTAATTTTAATGAATAAACGTTACAGCGACTTAATGTTGCACTAAGTAATCTTTGTTTATTTAGAGAAGCCGGTTATGAATCGGATCGATATAAACATCTAAGTATCTCGCTACAGGCCAAGTGAAATGATGTTCATGTAAACTCCTCAGATCGATTCATTAAAAGGCAAGCATACAAACCTTTCACTTGCGTTTCATACTCCGCAATGATCTCCTTGTCCTTCTTGATCTTCGTCTGAGATGACATTTTTCTTGAGGTATAAATGTAGAATCCAGTGATATGTTGAGCCTTGCGCGCGAGCTCCCGACTCTCCGTTTCCAGCTTTTTTCCCCCTTCTTCCTCACCAGTGCCTATCAGAAGTGTCCTTCAATTTACATCTGCTGGTAATCCTGATACTTTCCTCTGCGGAAAGAATAAGCACAAGGGCAGCTGGAAGCACCCCGGGCACACCTGCGCTTTCTCAGATCCCTCGCGTTCAGAAGAGCTGCTGGGCTCGGGGAGAGGCTGCTCCTCCTTGCTCAAGATCTGCCATCTGAAGTGACTGAAGAAAATACAATTCCTGTCTACAAGAAGAGGTTTCGGTATGAACGATGCGGCGTTGTGCCCATGCCGTTTATGTGGTCCTCAGGTCCGCGTGCTCTGGGAGGAAGAGATGGGAGATGGCATAATCTGAGTTTGATTGGGCTCCGTTGCATTAGAATCTCAGCGGCAAAGCAAAAAACAGACTAGCGCCCGAGCGTCGTATGAGACTCCTCCTATTGTCGAATTCACTCCCTCAACCAATCCAATCAGTTCCACATGCACCCCTCCCAGGGCACACACAAACACACACTCTCTCACACAGGGCGTTTCGTTTACACTTCCATTCTCTAAAGCCAATGTGTTTAGCTCAAGGTATCATTTTCCTCAGAGGTATCAATGTGTTTGTTTTTGTCACATTTCTCATAGCTATTAACTAAAATATGGAGTTATAGGCTACACACAATAGATTACATAAAGCTGTGAGGACCCAGACCAACACTTGACACAATTACCTTTTAGTACATACATACATCACTGCCACAAATATCATTATTGCAAAATAAACCATGTCAGGGTGATCAAAGTGATCCTGTATAACCCTGAAGGTTTATTTTGCAATAACTAAGCAGACTGTGCATTAATCTTACTACTTACCAAACAAATAAATACATGGACATAACGATTTGAGTTAAAAATGTAAAATTATTTTACTATGTGAGAGGAATGAGGAACACTAAACTCCACCTGTTGAGGTTTATTTAAAAAATTGACCAGGTATCTGTATTTTATCCTATTTATACAGTTAGTAAGAAAAAAATTATTGCATTGACAATACCAATGTGACTTTTTATACCTTACTTCTAGAGGCCACAGAGAGATTTAAAGGGGTCATATGATGTTGCTAAAAAGAACATTATTTTGTGTATTTGGTGTAATGAAATGTGTTTATGCGGTTTAAGGTTCAAAAAACACATTTTCCACATACTGTACATTATTGTTTCTCCTCTATGCCCTGCCTTTCTGAAACGCGTCAATTTTTACAAAGCTCATCGGTTTGAAAAGCGAGGTGTGCTCTGATTGGCCAGCTATCCAGTGCATTGTGATTGGCTGAATGCCTCAAGCTGCGACGGAAATGTTACGCCCCTTACCATACTGTGATGCCGTGTTCCGGCATCAGCACGGATCAGCTCCAGGCATGACGAAGCAGATATCGTCCTCTTTTAGAAGGCCAAACAAAGTAGTTTCGCTTTCACAACGAAGCACACAGCGTCTTCACGACATGGCGGCAGCAACAATACCACAGCGAATAAAAGTTACGCCTTCTTTCTTTGGGTGGACATTTGGGCGGCTTTATGCAAATCTTCCCACATCGTGATGTAGGTATGTGGGGGCGTGTTAGAACGAGCCGTTTTAGGTAGGCGTGGTTGACTCTTAACTTTTATAAAAAAATATCTCTTTGGATTTGAGACTTTAGTCTTTGCAACTTTACAGATCTTCTTTATGCACCAAGAGCTTGTAACACTCCAAAGAGAAAGGAAAAATTTAAATCGCATCATATGACCCCTTTAACGTGACCACAACCATACAGGAAACAGTTGCTGGATGATGGTCATTTAGAAGTGTCATTTGAATACTGCAACTGACCAATCAAAAAATGCATACTGAAATGCATCACAAAAACACACACACGAATGAAAGGAAGAGATATTAGTCAGTCTCAGGTCACTATCACTATACAGCATTGCATTTGTCAGTTTAGTCAGGAACATGGTTAAAAGGGTGGTAGTTACCTGGAAAACTGGGAATGGAGGCTCAAACCACATTTCTAAACCATGTCACACACACATTAATTCCTGTCCTGTAATTCATGAGGAAAATGTTAGGTCTAAAACTAAGGATGAATATATGATGGTTGCATACAATCTTGTTTTAAAGGAAATAAGAAACAGCACAGATGTTCAATCCACACTCTTTTTTTTTTATTCTGTGGGTGTTTCATAATTAGATTTGCATAATATGGCAGGATGTGTTAAAATGTGTATTAATTTAACATCCAATTTGTTTTGCAAATAAAACCTTGAGTGCTCAAGATGAATTTAGGATGTCCAAAACACGAGCTCTGTTCATTCAGGTGTCAGAGATGTTCAAAGATTTGATGTTCTGAGAACTGAGACGGTGGCCTGACAGTTCCTGTCAGCAAGGTGTTTAAACCTGCGGTTTTAGAGACCCACATCATAGCTCTGTCATCATGTCATTTTATCTGCAATCTTGCAGTGCAGAAGAAAAGCTCTTAGTGAAATGGTCTGTGGTCTGAGTGACACTGCAAAACACTATAAGATGTGAGATTAGAATTCAATGACAAAATCAATAGTTAAATGGACATCCGAGCTATCCTATACATTAACACAGCATTCTCACTCAAACACATGGTGAGAAATACATAGGACCTATATCTCACCTACTATTGTGTCATTTCTTTCAGAAATAGCACAGTGTCTGCAGTGTGCTGCATTACTCTGTGGTATATTTATAGATGTGGGTTTGCATATCACTACCATACCGTTAACATTGTCACTGATCTATCCAACACAAGCAAAAAAAACGTTAGTGTTTCTGTAGCCAACCA
The DNA here is from genome assembly GCF_001515625.1 of Sinocyclocheilus rhinocerous. NCBI lineage: Eukaryota > Metazoa > Chordata > Actinopteri > Cypriniformes > Cyprinidae > Sinocyclocheilus > Sinocyclocheilus rhinocerous. The sequence goes on along the minus strand of NW_015650690.1, from coordinate 593,634 downwards.
GCACAAGTGTCTTGAGCAGTGTTTAATACACAAGACTTGACCTTTTCAAAGCACACTTTCACATGCTTGAAAACTGAATTTTTATGATTATGATATCCAGTCTTCAGGTAGACTTTATTACTGATCTTTGAATGATTCATAAATCATAATCAATGCCACTATACGTTTGGTCACAAGTTTGTTTTGTGAAGCATCAATGAAGCCAAGTAATGGCAGGCAGGGCTGTTAAACATCCAGAACTGAATTGTAAATGCCTTTTAAATTCTAAATCAGTTTCTAAATTTTAATTACTGCAAACAAACCTATTTTAAACACGTCAAAACCCTCGAAGTTCAATAGAATGATAGATTGAATGAACTATAGATTGATAGATAACTAGAATGACAGACCGGTAGATAGAATGAACGATATAACAAACGACAGATAGCTAGATTTAGAGAGACAGAAAGAAAGACAGATGATAGTTACACAGACAAAGAATAAATGATAAAATGATAGAATGAACGATAGATATCTAGAACTTAGACAAAAAAGACAGAAATACAGATATATAATAGACAACAGACAGACCAGCAGACAGACATATAAAACAAACAATGCTAGAATGATAGACAGAACAAATGGCAGATTGCTAAAACAACAGGCAGACAGACAAACAGGTAGACTGAATGAATGATATACAGATTAAACAACATATTTACAGACAGAATAAATGACAGATAGCTAAAACAACAGACAGACGGGTAGACTGAACAGTCGACAGAACGAGAAAACGTTAGAACGATAGATAGATAGAACAATAGACAGAGGCGGACAGTAGTGAAGTATTTTTACTTAAGTCAATTTTAAAAGTATCTGTAGTTTATCAGAGTGTTTTTCTTTGGAAAACTTTACTTCACTACATTCCAAACATAATGTCATACTTTTTTACTGCACTACATTTCATAAATAAAAGTTGTTTGTTTTACCTTAATACTTTAAAAATGTAGTGCTTTCTTGTACTCAAGTAAATCTTTGTTTGAGTTGCTTTTACTTGAGTAAAAGAAAGTAATAGATTTCTAATGTAATTAAGAATTAAATTATATTTAATATGAAACGTAATGCAGTAAAAAGTACAATATTATGCTTTGGAATGTTGTGAAGTAAAGTTTTCGAAAGAAAAACACTCTGATAAAGTAGACACTTCAAAAGTACTTTTAAAGCAGAGTAAAAATACCTCACTACTGTCCACCTCTGACAATATATAGAATGATAGATAGAAGACAGACAGACAGACAGATAGATAGACAGACAGACAGACAGACAGACAGACAGACAGACAGACAGACAGACAGACAGACAGACAGACAGACAGACAGACAGACAGACAGACAGACAGACAGACAGACAGACAGACAGACAGACAGACAGACAGACAGACAGACAGACAGACAGACAGATAGACAGACACAGACAGACAGACAGACAGACAGATAGACAGACACAGACAGACAGACAGACAGACAGATAGACAGACACAGACAGACAGACAGACAGACAGATAGACAGACACAGACAGACAGACAGACAGACAGATAGATAGATAGAGACAGACAGACAGACAGATAGATAGATAGAGACAGACAGACAGACAGATAGATAGATAGAGACAGACAGACAGACAGATAGATAGATAGAGACAGACAGACAGACAGATAGATAGATAGACAGA